>NC_034188.2:59725469-59917969 GCF_002021735.2 Oncorhynchus kisutch | reverse complement strand
ATTGAGTTGACACTGGATGAAGTCCGTTTCAATGTTTTGTTAAGACACTCCAGGACCGGACTAGTCCAGAGCAGATTGTGGATAAATAGTAAAGACATGTATGCATTTTTCCCAAATAAAATGCTTTCTAGAATAAAAAATGGACAACATATCAACAATTCCCTCTGGGCTAGTCTGGAGAATATATCTAAGAATAACCGCACACAATGTGGTGAATGCAGATGCTTCTGAAGCTGAGAAAAAATGTGTTGGCATGTGGGAAGAGTCTGACTTATGGGAATGGCAGTTAAAGGCAAGTACACTGAAATTAGACTACCAAATGCCTATTTAGACACCAACATCCTATATAAACACAATCACCATCTCTTCAAAGTAAGTTACTAAATACAGTATAGTCCAGTTTGTAACATTCTCTATGAAATGGGCTTTTAACATATGTATAATTCAATAGGGAGCTTTGATTCAATTTGAAAGTGCTTAAAATTCATAAACAGTTTAATAATGGTAGTAGGCTATGATAAACTAAAGAAAATATACATTTTCATCAAGTTTTTAACATTTTTATGTATATTTTTAGAACATATTAATGGACCAAAATACCAACAAATCTCAAAACTGATAGGTAGATGCAAAAATGTCATTTCAGCCTGTGGTGCCTGGTCTTAAATGAGTTAGCCTGGATCGAAGCCTACTCCAGACCAGCGGAATATACATTCATTTAAAGGTTGAGTAAGTTAGAATTTTGTTCACAAATGTACCCACATTTCTGTTATATGTAAACAGTTTATGATTAGTGAATGCCATCATGTACTTATTTAGTTAGATACAGTACCTCTCCCTATTAGCTGAAATATATTTTTTTCCAAGCCATTTTATCTGTCACGCTAGCTTTTCGGTCCGAACATAGCATTGAATAATGGGAATTGCCTCCCTCCGAGGCACATGTTGCTAGGTAACCCCCTGCAGTTGCCTGGGCAGGACCCAGGTAAAATGAGAGAAATTTGCTAGCAATAGTTTGTGCTATTAAACTAAATGAATACTGCACTCAACCCATAAAAAGTCTTTTCTATATTCATGATAGTGTGGTTAAAAGTCAACTTCAAAATGGGATGTAGTTTATCGGGATTTACACCCGTTGTTGGTAAGTAATGAATCTGCTACCTTCTGAAATAACTTACTCTTCCTTTAAAATGTGCCTTCAACTGACACATATAGAACTAGTCATATGTTTGTGTCTGTCTGCAGAGATGGGAGTCTAAGGTGTTTATGTGTGTGTGTGTGTGTGTGTGTGTGTGTGTGTGTGTGTGTGTGTGTGTGTGTGTGTGTGTGTGTGTGTGTGTGTGTGTGTGTGTGTGTGTGTGTGTGTGTGTGTGTGTGTGTGTGTGTGTGTGTGTGTGAGTGTGTTGAAGAGCGATGGATGTAGGAAGGAGAGGAAAATAAGCCATCACTTAGACACTGGGGTCTGAAAGACGAGAGCGTGATCTCCCACACGTACTCCAGGGAATGCTTACTCAAACACTTCTCCACCGTAAAAAAACATGACCGAACATGCCTTGGCGACAGGCATTGAACTCTGCTCTCACCGCTCTCTCCATACACACACACACACACACACACACACACACACACACACACACACACACACACACACACACACACACACACACACACACACACACACACACACACACACACACACACACACACACACAGCAGCAGCTTTTTACAGACACTGCAGACATTGTGACATACTTGTCAGTAATGTCACATATTGAGTGTGTAAAAATCCCCATGCTGATTATAACTCAAATCAACCCAGCCCATAAAAGCGTCTCACTTTATTTCTAACTTTATTTTATCTGAGTGTGTGCGTGCATGTGTGTGTGTGTGTGTGTGTGCGTATGTCAGAGAGGGTGATCTCTTATAGGTGGAGCCTATAGGCTAACCATCACAGCAGCATCTCCATCGTAATCCCATTGATTTACTATCAGCTAGACAGACCTGGCCCCGTTTGGGCTGTAAATAATACATAGGGGAAGGGGTGAGTGTGCACACTACACACACCGATACAGTATATAGATAAAGAGGAGAAACCTTGACATCTCCAAAAGCCAAGGTTCTGAGAATCAGTATGTGTCTAGGTGTGCCTATTATGATAATTAACTACAGCTATTGGTGTTTTATGCTTGAGTTTCTCGATAGTATCTACAGTATCTAGTGTATTTCTGTAGTTCTATTTGAACCTGACTGGGTTTGTATCAATATGTGTGTTCTTCTGGATCACTGCTCCATGTACTGTATAATGCATTATGTATGTTAGAACCCCTACCTTCACATCCCCTTCTCTCCAGGCCAGTGGCAAGGTCCCTTAGGGCTCAGGGTGCATGTAAACACACACACACTCACACACAATGCAGTGTTGGCCTCTCGGTGATGGATGTGTCTTTGAGATAGCACCACAGGCACCATACAGAGAGGGGGGGGTGGAGAAGGTGAGGTATAGCAGGGAGGGAGGGAGGGAGGGAGGGAGGGAGGGAGGGAGGGAGGGAGGGAGGGAGGGAGGGAGGGAGGGAGGGAGGGAGGAAACAGCCATGGAGGAACAGAGCCGTAGAGAGAAAGACACAGACAGGGATCCCCACCCCACAAACAGCCATGGAGGAACAGAGCCATAGAGAGAAAGACACAGACAGGGATCCCCACCCCCCAAACAGCCATGGAGGAACAGAGCCGTAGAGAGAAAGTGGTTGTGTCATTATTCAGGTATAATTGTTCTACCTCTCTCTAATGAAGGGGGTGTTATATTGCATCTGCTTGTGTACTAATGAAGAACAAACCTCCTCATCCAGAACAAACAGACTAGAACAACACAACACCTCCAACCCTACTGAAAGCCTCCAACAGGAGACATGGCCCATCTGCTGCCTCACACTATCTCATAGGACACACACACACACACGCTCACACACACCCACAAACTCACATTGTGTGTGTAGGTGTGTGGACAGTTGCAGACTAATTATTGTTGTGTACCATCTCTAGCCAAGCAGAAATAACAGGACAAATGACAACAACACTTCTGTGCTAACCCAGCAGAAAGAGACTTTCTTCCCTTAGTTTCAGGCAAACAAACGTTCTCAATAACTTTCGCAATCAAAGGTGTGGGGAAGTGTGCGCCTCTCTGGTGATTGAGGTCATTTCTGGACAGTATTTCTGTCCATCTGTATGTCCATCTACAGTATATCTAACATGTGGCTCCCTCTATCCCCTTCCCTCTTTCCGAATAGTATATTAGGTATTTCACCTTCTCAACCCTTCTCTCTACCCTCCTATCTTCAAAAGCACTCTATTGTTCATGTGTTTGTTTCCATGACAGTCCCTCTATCACTGCCTACCCTTTTTTCTTTATTCCTTCCTCCTGTTTTCCTCTGTTGATCTGCAGCCCCTGATGTCGTTTTTCCTCCCTGCCTGTTGCTTTCTTGCCATGCCCTGTGAGCACTGT
The DNA here is from genome assembly GCF_002021735.2 of Oncorhynchus kisutch. Lineage (NCBI taxonomy): Eukaryota > Metazoa > Chordata > Actinopteri > Salmoniformes > Salmonidae > Oncorhynchus > Oncorhynchus kisutch. Next base: position 59,914,470 of record NC_034188.2, on the reverse strand, counting down.
TTATCTCCCCTCCACACTCTCTGGGGTTGAGTGGGGAGGGAGGGGGTGAGGGGGGCGAGGACAAGAGCAGAGGCACTTTATTAATCAATCAAGCAACTTTGCAAATTCACCTAATTAACGTCTAATTAAGGATCTGGGCACCTCGCCAACACTCATCACATCCCCCTCCGCCACCACCCCCGTCGTGCCCCAGACATCATCTTTATTCCCTCCATCCATCCACCCTCCTTTTCCTCATGCCACCAACAGCTGAGGCCCTCAACAGTTAGTTTGCTGAGAGAGGTAAATACACTTTCTCTTCATCCATCCATCCATCCATCTGTTTTTTTCCTCCATTAGGACTTATGCCACCAAGCTCTGCTGCCCACGCAAGATAGTTTTCAGAGAAAGCTCAACCGACCTTGCTTATTCATACCACCAGAATCTCTTGGTCTTACCAGAGAGAGGTCCTGGCCAAACTCATCCATCACAGCCGTCTGGTAGGACTCCAGCGACTCTGTCCCACACTGATGATGTGTACGGTTCTCACAGTCCCCCTGCCAGCTCTCTCTGCGGTAAAGGGTGGCACGCCAGGCACGCTGAATTCTGGGTAGAAAAACAACAAATATATAAATTACACATAAGGTCAAATCTGGAACTGAAATTTGAGATTGCCTGTGCTGTTGTTTTTTTAATTGAAATGAAACTGTACAGACCACAATATCAGTATCATTATAAAGTGCCTTCGGAAAGTATTCAGACCCTTTAACTTTTTCCACATTTTGTAACGCTACAGCCTTATTCTAAAATGGATTAAATAAAATAAAAAATTCAGCAATCTCAACACAATACCCCATAATGACAAAGCGAAAACATGTTTTTGTACACATTTATTCAAATTAAAATCAGAAATACCTTGTTTACTTAAGTATTCAGACCCTTTGCTATAAGACTCAAAATTGAGCTCAGGTGCATCCTGTTTCCATTGATCATCCTTGAGATGTTTCTACAACTTGTTTGGAGTCCACCTGTGGTACATTCAATTAATGGTGATTTGGAAGGTGTTGTGTACTAACTTCTAAACTTGAAATATTAAATATGTTATGTTACCATATTAGAACTGAGGGTAATCTATTGAGTGAGACAGGAGAGTGCAGGAAGAACATGTTATTGTTAAATCTCAGGTATCCTATGGAGAGGAGAAGGGCCACGGTCTGGTTCCAGTCAACAGATAAGGTAGGACGGCCGTGAGTTGAGGGGGAGTGAGGAATTTGGGCCAAGGTCAGGTTAGATGAAGTGAGAATGAACAAGCCTCAGTAAAGTCCTGTCTAGCAACAGAGGTATATTGGCTGTCCAGATGTGAAAGGAGGATACTCAGCATAGGAGGAAGGTATAAATATATGTGCTTGTGTAAACATGTCTTTGCAGCTGTTTGAACCATTGGGTGAATAAACTTGGTTTGAGCTTTAACTAGTTTTCCGTTAGTTTTTCACTCTGTTTGTCAGAACCTAACAAAATACACACACTTGCCTATCCAAAGTCCCACAGTTGACAGTGCATGTCAGAGCAAAACCCAAGCCATGAGGTCGAAGGAATTGTCTGTAGAGCTCCGAGACAGGATTGTGTCAAGGCACAGATCTGGGGAAGGGTACCAAAACATTTCTGCAGCATTGAAGGTCCCCAAGAACACACTGGCCTCCATCATTCTTAAATGGAAGAAGTTTGGAACCACCAAGACACTTCTGAGAGCTTGACGTACGGTCAAACTGAGCAATCGGGGGAGAAGGGGCCTTGCAAGGTCAGGGAGGTGACCAAGAACCCGATGGTCACTCTGACAGGGCTCTAGAGTTCTTCTGTGGAGATGGTAGAACCTTCCAGATGGACAACCATCTCTGCAGCTCTCCACCAATCAGGCCTTTATGGTAGAGTGGCCAGACGGAAGCCACTCCTCAGTAAAAGGCACATGACAGCGTGCTTGGACTTTGCCAAAAGTCACCAAAAGACTCTCAGACCATGAGAAACAAGATTCTTTAGTCTGATGAAACCAAGATTGAACTATTTGGCCTGAATGCTAAGTGTCACGTCTGGAGGAAACCTGGCAAAATCCCTACGGTGTAGCATGGTGGTGGCAGAATCATGCTGTGAGGATGTTTTTCAGTGGCAGGGACTGGGAGACTAGTCAGGATTAAAGCAAAGATGAACAGAGCAAAGTACAGAGAGATCCTTGATGAAAACCTGCACCAGTGCTCTCAGAACCTCAGACTGGGGCGAAGGTTCACCGTCCAACAGGACAACGACCCTAAGTACACAGCCAAGACAAAGCAGGAGTGGCTTGGGGACAAGTCTCTGAATGTCCTTGAGTGGCACAGCCAGAGCCCAGACTTAAACCTGATTAAATATCACTGGAGAGACCTGACAATAGCTGTGCAGCAGCAACTCCCCATCCGACCTGACAGAGCTTGAGAGGATCTGTAGAGAAGAGTGGGAAAACTCCCCAAATACAGATGTGCCAAGCTTGTAGCGTCATACCCAAGAAGACTCGAGGCTGGATTCACTTCCAAAGGTGCTTCAACAAAGTACTGAGTAAAGGGTCAGAATACTTACGTAAATGTGATATTTCAGGTTTTTCTTTTATAAATTAGCAAACATTTCTAAAAATATGTTTTTGCTTGGTCATTATGGGTAATTGTGTGTAGATTGATGATGGGGAAAAAACGATTTAATCCATTTTAGAATAAGGCTGTAACCTAACAAAATCTGGAGAAAGTCAAGGGGTCTGAATTCTTTCCGAAGGCACTGTATGTTGTACAATCACATTCTGACATTCTCACTGCTCTAGGTCACACACAGTGGAGGAGAAGGAAGGGGAGGACCATCCTACTCAGTGAATAAAAAAAAAGTAAACATTAAACATTAAAAAAGTTCTTCTTTTTAGATAAAACTGTACAAAATGTATGAACATTTCTTCAAATAACGGATTAAAACACACTGTTTTACAATGAAGGTCTACATTAGCTTTAAGGTAGCACCATGGTGTGGCCGGAAGACAGCTAATTTCCGTCCGTTCACTTGTAGGCTAGGTTGCAGCAACCTCATGATGGCTACAGGGCAAATTCGAGTATCATGTAGTAGCCTACACCTATCGATGTTACATTGCGCTGGGTGAATGGAACATGAATGACAGTCATCCAATATGCTGTAATAGAAATAAGGCCATGCTCAATAAAAATAAAATAAATGTCCTCCCTGATCTTAAATGGCACTGACCACCGCTGACATACATAGAGGAAATCTAGTGGGCATTTATTTCTACACAGCCCTTAAGTGATGCACTTCCAAATGTATGGATTAAAGCACAAGATAAAACAGATTAAGTTTAACTTTGGTTAAGGGGAAATGAAGCCCATGATAGAGTGAGGACAGTGTCTGCTGGGTGATACAGTGATTCCCTCTGGAGAGTGGAGAGAGCCTTGATAACCACTTCATAGTGTGGCATATTGCATTTTTTTCCTTTCTCTCCTTCTCCCACACTTCATCTCTCTCTTTCCTTCATTCTCTCTTCCCTCTCTCCTCTCTCTCTCCTCTATCCCTCTCTCCATTTCCAATAACCCCAGCTCCAGGGTCCAGGGTGATGTGTAGGATCAATTACCCGATGGAGAAACACATTCACCTCCAGCAGAGCAGGGAGCCAGCTGAGCCAAATGGAACAAATTGAATTAAGCCATAACCCACCGCTTCAAAACCCATAGGTTTACTCTGCCCACCTCCCTCACTTCTTCTATAACCCCCTCTCTTTCTACCTCCCTCCATCCATACCCACACCAATGAATTTCCCCCCTCTATCCCTTGTTCTGTCCACCTTCCTCCCTCCATCCCTTTCTCTGCCTCCATACACTCTTCAAATGTGTTTATTTTATCCCTCCATACCTCCCGCTCTCCATCCATTCCCTCCTAAATGTGTTTACTCCAGCCTCCTAGTCCTTCCAGAGAAGGCAGCCTGGGGCGATAGCTGACCCCTTATAACCACAGCTATAAAGGTTGGGTTCATGTTCCTCTCACATGGTGTTAAAGGTAGGTTTTGGCTTCACACAAATGCTGTTGAACTCTGATCCTGCCGTAGAAAGCCAATCAAAGGGTGAATTGGTTTAAGGCCACGGTGGGATTGATGTCATCACCACTACAACCACAACAACACACCTGGGAATGGATAGGAGACAGGAATACACAATGACAGAGGGGAGAGGGGGACACACCTGACCATACACAGGGGTGCATGTACACACACACACTCAAACTATTACATACAAGGAGAAAAACAAAAACAATATTTACAAACACTTCCTCTATTTACATGTGTGCCACTACCCCTCGATCTCTCTCTCCACAGTGCCCCCTCCTGGTGGTGAGTAACACAGGTGGTACTCACACAATTGCCTTGGTCTCCCAGTAGTGCTGATGCTCAAGGCAACGAGGACTGTTGTCATCCGCTTCCTCACTCCTCAGGTAAACATTTCTACAGGGACACATAGTGGAAGAACAGTCAGGGACAGGGAGGGTCATGACTGTCCTGTGATACATGCGTCCTCCGATACACAACCCAACCAAGCCGCACTGCTTCTTAACACAGCGCGCATCCAACCCAGAAGCCAGCCGCACCAATGTGTCAGAGGAAACACCGTGCACCTGGCAACCTTGGCCCGCCACAGGAGTCGCTGGTGCGCAATGAGACAAGGATATCCCTACCGGCCAAATCCTCCCTAACCCGGACGACGCTAGGCCAATTGTGCGTCGCCCCACGGACCTCCCGGTCACAGCCGGTTATGACAGAGCTTGGGCGCGAACCCGGAGTCTCTCGTGGCACAGCTGGCGCTACAGTACAGCGCCCTTAACCACTGCGCCACCCGGGAGGCAAACATAGATAGTTGATTAGATAAATAACAGTGATCAGATTACTGAAAGTAAAGTCACGACAGTGTTAAGGCACTTGAAAGTAACATTCACTGCTGTGTCGAGTAGACGGTTGGTTAAATGTTCTTTACCTCTCCATCTGAAGCACTTGTTGTCCTCCACCATGGTTGCAGAAGCGATGGTGCCTCTTCTCTTCCTCCTACACAGGATCACAGAAAGACAAGAGCAGTTTCTTCTCTTGAACAGAGGATAACAGGGAAGATGAAAATATTGCTGCAAGATTCAGTCATAACTCTGTCCTGGTGTTACACCGTCTGTCTGCAACGTTAATACCACCTACTCACACTGTCTGGTAGAGCACTGAGGGAGAAAACGCAACTACACTCTCTTTATTATGTCTGGTAGAGCACTGAGAGAGACAACACAACTACAGTCTCTTTATTCTGTCTGGTAGAGCACTGAGGGAGACAACACAACTACAGTCTCTTTATTCTGTCTGGTAGAGCACTGAGGGAGAAAACGCAACTACACTCTCTTTATTATGTCTGGTAGAGCACTGAGGGAGACAACACAACTACAGTCTCTTTATTCTGTCTGGTAGAGCACTGAGGGAGACAACACAACTACAGTCTCTTTATTCTGTCTGGTAGAGCACTGAGGGAGACAACACAACTACAGTCTCTTTATTCTGTCTGGTAGAGCACTGAGGGAGACAACACAACTACAGTCTCTTTATTCTGTCTGGTAGAGCACTGAGGGAGACAACACAACTACAGTCTCTTTATTCTGTCTGGTAGAGCACTGAGGGAGACAACACAACTACAGTCTCTTTATTCTGTCTGGTAGAGCACTGAGGGAGACAACACAACTACAGTCTCTTTATTCTGTCTGGTAGAGCACTGAGGGAGACAACACAACTACACTCTCTTTATTCTGTCTGGTAGAGCACTGAGGGAGACAACACAACTACAGTCTCTTTATTCTGTCTGGTAGAGCACTGAGGGAGACAACACAACTACAGTCTCTTTATTCTGTCTGGTAGAGCACTGAGGGAGACAACACAACTACAGTCTCTTTATTCTGTCTGGTAGAGCACTGAGGGAGACAACACAACTACAGTCTCTTTATTCTGTCTGGTAGAGCACTGAGGGAGACAACACAACTACAGTCTCTTTATTCTGTCTGGTAGAGCACTGAGGGAGACAACACAACTACAGTCTCTTTATTCTGTCTGGTAGAGCACTGAGGGAGACAACACAACTACAGTCTCTTTATTCTGTCTGGTAGAGCACTGAGGGAGACAACACAACTACAGTCTCTTTATTCTGTCTGGTAGAGCACTGAGGGAGACAACACAACTACACTCTCTTTATTCTGTCTGGTAGAGCACTGAGGGAGACAACACAACTACAGTCTCTTTATTCTGTCTGGTAGAGCACTGAGGGAGACAACACAACTACAGTCTCTTTATTCTGTCTGGTAGAGCACTGAGGGAGACAACACAACTACAGTCTCTTTATTCTGTCTGGTAGAGCACTGAGGGAGACAACACAACTACAGTCTCTTTATTCTGTCTGGTAAATGCAATTTGGAAGTTTTATTTATAAAGGCACACATACACACACACAGTGTGCGCCCTGGCTGCTGGCAGAGCTGATAGGCCAGCAGTGAATGGGAGAGATGTAGTGAAGTGGCTTCATGAATACATCCATCTGTCAGTCCTGTCTAAGTGAAGATTCAGGGGGGGTGGGGGGGTGGCACAGCACCCACAGGCTCTCTGACAGGGCTGGCCCCTTGCAACTGGCCCCTGACTGGCTCCTGCTTGGCCCCTGTGGCTTCTCTGGCATCTGCACATCCTGACTGCCAACAAGCTGCACATTGCTAACACACACACATAAAGAGATTATTCTGAATTAGGGCTGTCAGAGTTTACAAGTTAACTCAAGTTAACTTTTGTAATTTTAGTGCACTCATTTTAATTATCGTCATTAATCGCATTGTTTGAAAACATCCTAAATCAAATACATCTACGCAGCTAAAAACAACAATGTGATGTCAAAACAAGTTGACTTTGAGGTTACAAAAGTCTGCTTTATCAATCTACCACATTTTGCTAACCGTTACTTTGGACAAAATCAACACGTTCAAATTGTTGTAATGCTTTTTATACAACAACAAAAAATATTGAATTACAGCTCAATTTGAGCCAATTCTGAATTTACAATTAATCGTGATTAATCAGCAAATCCTGCGATTAACGCGGTTAAATGTTTAAACGTTTGACAGACCGACAGAACTTTGAATTAAACAGTCAGTATTCTGAGTTTGAGAGAAATTGATCATAAATATACATTGGAAGAGAACCCCAGTGTTTGTCCTCTTGGTCGAATGGGCAAGACATTGGTTTCTCCCCTGGGAGAAACCTGGATTCTAATCCTGCCGTTTACAAATGCACACACATGTTAAACGCAGAATATAATTTAAATCTGAGTCATGTGAAAAAAAAACATATGCATAATTAACATGTGAAAAATCCATGTAAAACCTCACGTGTCTGAAAACCACACCTGACTCCTAAAAAATGTATGTGAAAAATGTATGTGAAAAATGTATGTGAAAAATGTATGTGAAAAATGTATGTGAAAAATGTATGTGAAAAATGCATTTTTATTATTTATTTTGTGCCATTTTTCACGTGATTTGATCATACATGTGTCTGAAAACAGCTCCTTTCTCTTATCTGAATCATGCCATTCTGAATGCTCCTCACTCTCTATTCAGTACAGCCAACAGGGATTTCATATTCAGAAATACTGGGGAAGGGCCAACTGTAGGCTAGCCTATTGCTGAGGTGCACGTCCTGAGATCATGTCTTGCATTAGAGATTCAACTTTTGCTTGAAATCTCCACTGAGCACCAAACACAAACAGAACTCTCAAACAATCTGTCAACTTTGTAGCATTTGTTTATGTGTGCACATACCAGACTACACAAACAACTTCTCTGTAATACATTACACATATCAATTTCTTGAATCATGTGAACAGTTATTTCAATCCCAACCTGTGTTTGTTGTTTGCCATCTACCGTTGTGTTTCGCGCCACTGTTCAAAAAAGGATGCGCTCGCATTACAGCGAAGAAGGCGGGAGGGCTGTTGGGCAATGCGAGCATGGGCGAGGGAGCGTGCACAGGGCGGGACCAAAAGTTGGAGAAAGCTGAATTTTATGCAAATACTTCACGATATCTCAACACTTTTTCTCCCCAATTTCGTGGTATTGAATTGTTAGAAGCTACTATCTTGTCTCATCGCTACAACTCCCGTACGAGCTCGGGAGAGACGAAGGTTGAAAGTCATGCGTCCTCCGATACACAACCCAACCAGGCCGCACTGCTTCTTAACACAGCGCGCATCCAACCCGGAAGCCAGCCGCACCAATGTGTCAGAGGAAACACCGTGCACCTGGCAACCTTGGCTAGCACGCACTGCGCCCGGCCCGCCACAGGAGTCGCTGGTGCGCGATGAGACAAGGACATCCCTACCGGCCAAGCCCTCCCTAACCCGGACGACGCTAGGCCAATTGTGCGTCGCCCCATGGACCTCCTGGTCACGGCCGGTTACGACAGAGCCTGGGCGCGAACCCAGAGTCTCTGATGGCACAGCTGGCGCTGCAGTACAGCGCCCTTAACTACTGCACCACCCGGGAGGCCCTATGTCGACACTATTGACCAATCGAAGCTCACTATATTGTCTAGCCCCTACTTTATACCTAGCACTACCTAGCATACCTTCTAGCTTGCTAGCACCCATATGAGGGGAAGATAGCGTGGCTATCCTAATTATTGTGTTATGTGGAAATGCACTGTTACATGGGGAATTTTACTAAGCAGCACTTGCCCGGCTACGCTAGCTTCACCCTCATGTGGGTGCTAACAAGCAAGCTAGGTAGTGCTAGGTATCAACAGCCATTGTCAGCCAATATAGTAGAGTCTGGAAGCTATAGTGACTTTTGTTTGGTCACTAGGTTTGCGATTTTGTGGAAGATTTGCATAAAGTTCTGGTTTCCCCAACTTTAGTACCACCCTGTTCAGCTCCCTCGCCCATGCTCGCTTCGCTCAACAGTCCCCGCCCACTCTGCTTCTCTTTGCATTCCTTCCATTGAATTTGAATGGCTTCCGATGTTTCACCGCACAATAGCGCTCTATATTAACACCGGCCATTAGGCTACATTTCCTCATTATGCTGGGTTGGTGATGTCAGTAATTCTATTGGTATATTCCGTTTTGGATATATGTTGTTCTCTTGCAGATGTTCCATTCTGCTATACAGTAGTCAGTGACTGCAGTTATTATTATTGACGTTGTTTCATGTGTAAATGCAAGTCTATTTGCTTTAGTTATGCGCATTTTGACCAGACATTCATTGTTCACTTTTAAAACCAATATTTCCAACATGTTTTTATGCTATGATTTGCTCTGTGTGCTCAAACACTCCTAACCAGACTGACTGATCCTGTTTAACAATGAATATAACCAGTTCTACACAGAAACTCTTTTTAGTCAAACTTTTCGTTTCTCCTTTGTGTTTACCATTACCCCAGTCAGGAGGATAAATGAGGATAAGTGTACTCAGATTCAGCCTGGTTATTTCGGGAGTGACATTTTTCACACGTCTCTGAGGGGGTGTCTGTCTGGCTTGTGTTTGACGACATTGATTGACTGTCAACTTCAGCCAGGCCCAGACGCAATGGATGTAGCAGATATGAACATGAAGGGAGGTAGAGAAAGAGAGATGGAGAGAGAGAGGAGGGAGAGAGAGAGAAGGGAGAGGGAGAGAGAGGAGGGAGAGAGGAGGGAGAGAGGGGGAGAGAGAGAAGGGAGAGGGAGAGAGAGAGGAGGAGAGAGAGGAGGGAGAGAGAGGAGGGAGAGAGAGAGGGGGAGAGAGAGGAGGGAGAAAGAGAGAGAGGAGGGAGAGAGAGAGAAGGGAGAGGGAGAGAGAGGGGGAGAGAGAGAGAGAGAAGGGAGAGGGAGAGAGAGAGGGAGAGAAGGGAGAGGGAGAGGGTGGAGAGAGGGAGGAGGGAGAGAGAGAGAAGGGAGAGGGAGAGAGAGAGGAGGAGAGAGAGAGAAGGGAGAGGGAGAGAGAGAGGAGGAGAGAGAGAGTAGGGAGAGGGAGAGAGAGAGGAGGAGAGAGAGAGAAGGGAGAGGGAGAGAGAGAGGAGGAGAGAGAGAGTAGGGAGAGGGAGAGAGAGAGGAGGAGAGAGAGAGAAGGGAGAGGGAGAGAGAGAGATGGAGAGAGAGAGGAGGGAGAGAGAGAGAAGGGAGAGGGAGAGAGGGGGAGAGAGAAGGGAGAGGGAGAGAGAGAGGAGGGAGAGAGAGAGGGGGAGAGAGAGAGAGGAGGGAGAGAGAGAGGAGGGAGAGGGAGAGAGAAAGGAGGGAGAGAGAGAGAGAGAGGAGGGAGAGGGAGAGAATGGAGAGGGAGAGAGAGAGGAGGAGAGAGAGAAGGGAGAGGGAGAGAGAGAGATGGAGAGAGAGAGGAGGGAGAGAGAGAGAAGGGAGAGGGAGAGAGGGGGAGAGAGAAGGGAGAGGGAGAGAGAGAGGAGGGAGAGAGAGAGAGGGAGAGAGAGAGAGGAGGGAGAGAGAGAGGAGGGAGAGGGAGAGAGAAAGGAGGGAGAGAGAGAGAGAGGAGGGAGAGGGAGAGAATGGAGAGGGAGAGAGAGGGGGAGAGAGAGAGAGAGAGAGAAGGGAGAGGGAGAGAGAGGGAGAGAAGGGAGAGGGAGAGGGTGGAGAGAGGGAGGAGGGAGAGAGAGAGAAGGGAGAGGGAGAGAGAGAGGAGGAGAGAGAGAGAAGGAGAGGGAGAGAGAGAGGAGGAGAGAGAGAGAAGGGAGAGGGAGAGAGAGAGGAGGAGAGAGAGGAGAAGGAGAGGGAGAGAGAGAGAGATGGAGAGAGAGAGGAGGGAGAGAGAGAGAGAAGGGAGAGGGAGAGAGAGGGGGAGAGAGAAGGGAGAGGGAGAGAGAGGAGGGAGAGAGAGAGAGGGAGAGAGAGAGAGGAGGGAGAGCGATAGGAGGGAGAGGGAGAGAGAAAGGAGGGAGAGAGAGAGAGAGGAGGGAGAGGGAGAGAATGGAGAGGGAGAGAGAGGGGGAGAGAGAGAGAGAGAGAGAAGGGAGAGGGAGAGAGAGGGAGAGAAGGGAGAGGGAGAGGGTGGAGAGAGGGAGGAGGGAGAGAGAGAGAAGGGAGAGGGAGAGAGAGAGGAGGAGAGAGAGAGAAGGGAGAGGGAGAGAGAGAGGAGGAGAGAGAGAGAAGGGAGAGGGAGAGAGAGAGGAGGAGAGAGAGAGAAGGGAGAGGGAGAGAGAGAGATGGAGAGAGAGAGGAGGGAGAGAGAGAGAGAAGGGAGAGGGAGAGAGAGGGGGAGAGAGAAGGGAGAGGGAGAGAGAGGAGGGAGAGAGAGAGAGGGAGAGAGAGAGAGGAGGGAGAGCGATAGGAGGGAGAGGGAGAGAGAGAGAGAGAGAGAGAGAGAGAGGAGGGAGAGAGAGAGAGAAGGGAGAGGGAGAGAGAGAGGGGGAGAGTGAGAGGGGGAAAGAGAGAGAGAAGGGAGAGGGAGAGAGAGAGGGGGAGAAAGAGAGAAGGGAGAGGGAGAGAGACAGAAGGGAGAGGGAGAGAGAGAGGGGGGAGAGAGAGAGGGTGGAGAAAGATCGAGAGAGAGGGTAACAAATGAGCAGAGTAAGACTAGATGCATAACTTCAGAGGGACTGTTTATAGGCATCTTACAGGAAATGTGATATGCGGGCCAATGATAGCCACCATAGATCTATTTCTCTTCAAAACATAATATAGAGGAGGTAAGATGGCTCTAAACAAGCTACATTACACTGCCTTGAATTAAACAGTGAGGCAGTGAGAGGGGAGGGAAGGAAGGAAGGAGGAAGAGCGGAGAGGGAAAAAACAGCAGACACAAGCGGCTCCCCCGCCCTTTAATTGATGAGTTATTCAAATCATTATTTCTCAGAGGCCCAGTTCTATCAGAGAGATCGATGGGAAACACACATCAGAAAAGTTGAGTATGCGCACACACACAGTGTGTGAGGAATGGTCTGGTGGTTGCCCTTCAGACTATGATGTCGTCCCCCGTCCCTGACACACACACACACACACACACACACAGAGACAAGGAAAACACATCACATGGGTGAATTGATGAGAAGAAAACAGACCAAAGAGAACACACTAGCTCAGGTTTATTATAGAACACCATTGCATAACAGGTATGACATGTTATGTTTATTACACAGAGGAGAACAGGAGAAGAGAACACACACTGAAGAATGAAACGCACAGGACAACAGAACACACACACACACTCACAGACACAAACATCTGTGACTGAAGCGATGTAGAGTATGTGTCATGGCTATCAGTCGGCCGGAGGAAATGTCCAATCGGGGAAAAGAGCTGTATCAGTAGGGATGCTCGTTAGTCGAATTTTGGAAATCAATTTACATGAGCAGCGCTGGCAGGAACGGATGTATGGAATGCAACACGTACTCTATCACGGCTTCTGAGTGGGAAAAGGGTCTCTTAGAATGCAATCACTTCCACTAAGAGGGATATGTACATTTAATGGACACAATCATATGATTACAGGGCTTGAGTGGAGACTGGAATAATTCATGTGGATGAAAGGCACCTTGAATGTAATGGCCATGAGATAAACAGCAGCAGTGGATAGATGAGATTCTTCCCAGTCCCAATCTCTGTGTCAATAGGAACCTATCTGCAAGGTGGGGAATAAGGGGGATATGGACGGACGGACGGACGCAGACAGACAGACAGACGACAAACAGATCAGATGACAGACAGGATGACGTGTGTAATAACCCACATTGGTGGCCAGGATCCCCTGACAGAGTGGCAGTTGCACACACATCAATAGAAAGGCCATGGAGGGAGGTGGAAACTGATCGACGAAGCAGCGATAAGGAGCCGCCTCACCTTGGAGGCGACATCAAGCATGCAGATGGAATTCATTTCATATCTATAATTAAGCAGTTCATCAAGGGTGAGACAACCCCATTTTCACAAGGGTTGGAGATAGCCCTGGGTTTATGGATCCAATTCAAAGATATCTGCTCCCCTGAAATGCATACTTACAGTACATACTTACACACACACACACACACTCACACACACACACACACACGTCCAGGCTGGATGCATGAGAATGGGGTGTTAGGGGAGGATGGCGATGGGAGAGATGATGAGGAGTGAGGGGGAGGGAAGGAGTAGAAAAGGCTAGTGAGATAGGGGGAGTGAGAACATGGGAGAAAGGGAAGAGGGAATAGAGAGGGAGAGGGATGGGTGGGGTGATGGAAGAGGTGAGAGAGTGAGAAAATGATCATATGGTCTATCAAAATATAAAATGGAGCGGTTTGGACTATTCCCTTGGTGCAATTAGAAAGTGGAGAGCTGCTTTGGTAAACATATGGTGAGAGGGAGAGAGAGAGAGAGAGAGAGAGCGAGAGAGAAAGAGAGAGAGAGAGAGAGAGGAGGGGCAGAGCTGCATGGTTTCACACAGTGTCAGAGAGCCTGGCTCTCACAGTGATCAAAGACTGAGCTCACTCATTTAGCCCAAACCAGTCTTCCAAGACATGCTAATGAGTTGGAATGTGAGTGAGCACTGCATTGCCAGGAGAAGGGAAGTATGTGTATGTGAGTGGAGAGTGGAGTCCCACGGGGAACTGGAGACGGCACTCAGCAGAGTGGAGTTCCACGGGGAAATGGAGACGGCACTCAGCAGAGTGGAGTCCCACGGGGAAACGGAGACGGCACTCAGCAGAGTGGAGTCCCACGGAGAAACGGAGATGGCACTCAGCAGAGTGGAGTCCCACGGGGAAACGGAGACGGCACTCAGCAGAGTGGAGTCCCACGGGGAAACGGAGACGGCACTCAGCAGAGTGGAGTCCCACGGGGAAACGGAGACAGCACTCAGCAGAGTGGAGTCCCACGGGGAAACGGAGACGGCCCTCAGCAGAGTGGAGTCCCACGGGGAAACGGAGACGGCACTCAGCAGAGTGGAGTCCCACGGGGAAACGGAGACGGCACTCAGCAGAGTGGAGTCCCACGGGGAAACGGAGACGGCACTCAGCAGAGTGGAGTCCCACGGGGAAACGGAGACGGCACTCAGCAGATTGGAGTCCCACGGGGAAACGGAGACGGCACTCAGCAGAGTGGAGTCCCACGGGGAAACGGAGACGGCACTCAGCAGAGTGGAGTCCCACGGGGAAACGGAGACGGCACTCAGCAGAGTGGAGTCCCACGGGGAAATGGAGACGGCACTCAGCAGAGTGGAGTCCCACGGGGAAACGGAGACGGCACTCAGCAGAGTGGAGTCCCACGGGGAAACGGAGACGGCACTCAGCAGAGTGGAGTCCCACGGGGAAACGGAGACGGCACTCAGCAGAGTGGAGTCCCACGGGGAAACGGAGACACCATAATGTACTTCTGAAATATGACCCCCTCCTTCACACACTTTTACAGTAGATCTCACTACCGTACCAACTCCACTATGCAGTAGTTCACTGTCATGGATCCTGTAAACTACATGTTCAATGGGATACAGTGGACCAGTGCTCTTCACTTCTGATCCACAGAGTGTGATGTGCGTAGACATTTGTTCAAGCCCAGCACTAGACCTGATTCAGCTGTAGACAAGGGTTTAATATTACAGTTTAAAAAGGCGTGTTATTGCAGGGTTGGGACGATTTCAAAATCCCAGCATACACAGAAGCACACACGTCATACATGGGAGCAAACCATGCTCACATTACAAAACAATGCTGACATTACAGCTATGTGTACTGCTCTTTTGAAGGTGGACATGCTAGCTAGCTGTCGTGTGGATACGTACAGCTTGTTCCAGGGCAAAGATACAAAGAACTTCAGACGGCCTTGAAAGGCCATGTTTTTCACTGATGGTTGTAATCGAATCAAATCAAATCAAATGGTATTGGTCACATACACATGGTTAGCAGATATTACTGTGAGTGTAGCGAAATGCTTATACTTCTAGATCTCAACCCCATAGAAAATCTTTGGAGGGAGTTGAAAGTCTGTGTTGCCCAGCAACAGCACCAAAACATCACTGCTCTAGAGGAGATCTGCATGGAGGAATGGGCCAAAATACCAGCAACAGTGTGTGAAAACCTTGTGAAGACTTACAGAAAACGTTTGACCTCTGTCATTGCCATCAAAGGGTATATAACAAAGTATTTAGATAAACTTTTGTTGTTGACCAAATACTTATTTTCCACCATCATTTGCAAATAAATTCATGAAAAATCCTACAATGTGATTTTCTGGATTTTCTTTTCTTCACCACTTGATCGTAGTGCTGTCAAACCCTAGTTTGTCAAGCTTTCTCAAAAGCGTGTGGTGGTGAACAGTGTCAAATGCTCTCTTCATATTCAAGAAGTGTGCTGCTGTGACCTACTGATGGTTACATGCACCCACTGTAGTCCTTCAGGACTAGTGAATATCACAACATGTCCAACATGTTGCGTTGTCCTCTTTCCAATCCTGTTTAAATAACCACTGTATAAATGGTTGACAACACCACCTGCTGGCCGTAAAACTCTGCTTGCCGATTGATTTACTTGGTAATGGAAGGATGGATGTTGGATAGATGAATGAGTGATTACTTGGTAATGAAAGGATGGATGGTTGTATAGATGAATGAGTGATTACTTGGTAATGAAAGGATGGATGGTTGGATAGATGAATGAGTGATTACTTGGTAATGAAAGGATGGATGGTTGGATAGATGAATGAGTGATTACTTGGTAATGAAAGGATGGATGGTTGGATAGATGAATGAGTGATTACTTGGTAATGAAAGGATGGATGGTTGGATAGATGAATGCAGTTCCCAGGGTCCTTATGCAGCACATTAATCTCAGGCAGGTGCATTTGCTCCAGTGTAGACCAATGACCTGCACATTTTTATCCACACATTTTCCGACAATTAGTGAATAGTATTCTAAGCAGGTCCTCCCTGTCTTGGCTTTATAAACATCCTCTGGTAGCTGTATGGGCTAGAGGGTATTGATTTCTTCACACTTTACAAAATACTAATCAAATCAAATAGTTTGCATCTTGCTGCTGATTGGAACAGTTATGAATTATTGTTGAGTGGATTAATGCTGTGGGTAACTAACCCCAGTTTGTAGTTGCTAAGACCTTACCAGGTTAGAAGATCTTATAGCCCATTATCCTATCCTGCAGGAGTGTAAGAAAGCAATAAAAATAACCAAATTGATCTAGAATGAGAGTGGGAACAACCGAGTAGCCTATACAACTGAAAACGAACAAAGTGGAGAGGGATGAAAAGCACAGAGCATTATCACAACACTGACAGCATCAGTATAACATATCACAGAGCTAGAAGATGCGGGATCGAGCAGTGCTTTCAGGCGCGCGTGCGCTCAATACCCCCGTGCGCGATAATGCGCTGCACTACATCATTGGTATTAAATATACACGAGCTGCGCGCGGCCAGGTGGATTGGTTGCAGTCTAACACATGCACACGGACACACACACACATGCACGGACATGCACAGACACACACAGACAAATAGCTCAAGCATTGAAAGTTGTTTCTTCCGCTGTGTGTCAAACTGTCAACTTTGGTGTGAGTCATGTAACTGTTATTTGTCTACGGCATATAGACTTGTTTAAGCAACAGATATTCCCATTATAGTCGGTCTAATCACGAGGATCATTTTCAATAGAAATAAAAATTACTGTGTGAACCAAAAGTGGTGGAATTCTGCTGGTCACCTTCATGTAATTCTTATGCACAAGTAAGCCTAGTTTATCTCGTTCGATGCACTAAATGAATCAGATTTTATTCTGAGATTTAATTAAAGAGTGAGAGGTCGCCTGCATTTGCCTTTTCTCGGCTGGAAATTGAAAGTCGTAGTGTGGAGATTGGTGGATAGGGTTTTAATGAGACCTTTACAGCTGCGGCTGGCAGATGGAGAAAAGTGCCAGCACACGACTCTAAACCAACGATGAATGACACACGGAATTGCTTCAGTCTACTAACAAAATGACCGTTGGAAGACAAGGAAAGTATGTGTGTGTGTGTGTGTGTGTGTGTGTGTGTGTGTGTGTGTGTGTGTGTGTGTGTGTGTGTGTGTGTGTGTGTGTGTGTGTGTGTGTGTGTGTGTGTGTGTGTGTGTGTGTGTGTGTGTGTGTGAGAGAGAGAGAGAGAGAGAGAGAGAGAGAGAGAGAGAGAGAGAGAGAGAGAGAGAGAGAGAGAGAGAGAGTTGTACTAACTACACTACAAACAACTACACTACAAATACAGGGCTTCGCTGTCCATGGTGCTGAAAGAACAACTCCCAGCCCTAATTCATCGGGTTGGGCTTGGTGAAACTGAGTGCTTGCTTGGAAGACTTTAAATTTTACTGTAGGCTACCTTTTGCACAGTAGACAGCTGTTGAACGAGACTAGAATTATGTCATAGTAGTCGATTCCAGTGGAACTGTTTATGTTATATTTTAGGAAAGCTTTGCCCATTAGATTCCGCAAAGACTTATTTGAAAAGACTAAAGACTTATTGGATTCCTCTTCACACATTATCAATCCCAGCAATGACCAAACCAACTGAAATCAGCCCATGCACACACAACGACTCAGACCAATAATGAACCCAAATCCATTTCAAAATCATACAACTATCATAGGTCGGTTACAGAATAATCGTCAACATATCATAAATCACCAACGCAAAGGCTACAATGTAATCTTTAAACGATCGATGTTAACGCATTTGAAACAGCAACGGGATCGCTGGAGGCTGGTGTTTAACCTACCTGGCTGATGCACAGGGCAAGACGTTTCCCTTCCCGCGCGCCGCCGAGACTCCCGCCACGCAGCCTCGTGCCTTCTCCTTGATACATGTTCCTGGAACGACACATGCAAAAGTTATGTCAATTAGCGTAATATCTACATTTACACAGTAAAATACAGATGTCTCCGAGTGAGAAGCAGATGACTATGGTAGGTCTCTCCGCATAGATGCTGGTAAACATCTATAGAGCTTGTTATGCAAGCTAGAACGTGATGCAGGATTCCATCACTCAAACTAAGTTATAGCAGAATATGTCACTTATCAAACACCCACGACGGGTTCATTGCTGTAATATCAGGGTAAGATCTTGACTAACCGATAATTGCCGGTCCTGAGCATAGCTGCCTCTTTCCACCGTCAGATAAAAAACAGCAGTGGAGAAAGTAGAGAGTGGAGCAGCCCGACCGTCAGACAGATCCGACTTGGGAATTGTTCTCTCATCCAATAAGATGTTTAGGTCGTGTATGATTTATACCGCGTGTGTGTCGCGGCAAAGGGGGAGTAATTGAGCGCTGTAATCAACGTAAATAACCAGTTTGTTAGCTCTCTCTGCAAAGCATGGCGTTAAAATATATATTCTCATTCAAGGGTAAGCGGGGAGGAAATTACAATCCTCATGTGTCGCCAGTGGACGTACAGGCGCGAGTCATGGAGTAAGACATGGGAGATGAATATGGGCACATAGAATGAATCACATGTATTTATTTGACAATAGCCTACTGTTGAAGCTGCCCTTGAGGTGCCCTTGTTTTTGATAATTATTGGGGGGTTTTCCCGAAAAGTCCTCAAGAAAATCAAAGCATGTTGACCATACATTTTGTCAATGTAATGACAGCAAATCGCTGCAGGAGATTGTGTTATATATGACGCCATGACGATGACGTCATAGCGCTCAACCTTTTAAATAGGCGGCACAGTTAGAACAAGGAGCCAGATGTTTCACCGGATGTATAAATCTGAAGCATCTGGTTGGAGTGGTTGGAATCTCCACCCCCCCACAACATATGGTGAGGAGAGGAAGCCCATTGGCCGGCAGTGGGAGAGTATGAGATGGAACTGGGCTGATTTTCTCATCAAAGAAAAGCCATCCGGTACAGTTTTCTGTGCCCAAAACTAAAATCTGTTATGAAACAGAGTGCACAAAGTTTTGTAGATGTGAGTTGAAAAAAAATGACTTTGTTTACAAGGAGTGCAATGGCGAATTGAGATATTGCACACAGAGAAGGCGTTACCTAACGGAAATATGTAAATACATACTAGAACACCAAAGGATCTCGCTAGCTCGTACTTGGCTCTGCCCACCTCCTTGATGGTTCTGCCCACTATGCTTTATTTGCGCTGATTGAAAACGACACAGATGAACTATCTGGGTTAGTTATACCTATACTTTGTAGGTGGCTTGAGATGGTCTGGGTAGACTGACACTCTGTCTCCAACAGTAAGTAGACAGAGATGTTATTATCAATGGCATTAACTTGGAAAAAATGTAATGAATTCTTCATCAGCTTAGCTTCTTGGCTTAGCCTTTTTAGGTGTAGCTTAGTGTGGTCTTATTGAGGTGAGTTATGTTAGGTTTTACTTAACTTAAACCAGGTAAGTCAAGTGGACAAAAACTGGTAAGGTCTGGAGAAGTGTGTTTTGTTTCTCCATTTGTTACAGAGCAGCCAGCAGCAGAAGTCAAGGAGTTGGAGTGTCTGCCGTCACAACTATGGTATTTTCCGGGACTAGAAACATAAACTTCTCTCTGATGAGTAAGGTAAGAAAAGTGGATATGTTCACCACCAACATCGAATCCTCAAGATGTGCATTTCAATCAATAAATATGGTTTCTGTGTTACCACACACACACACACACACACACACACACACACACACACACACACACACACACACACACGGCAGCTACTCAGAGGAGGAAGGGGAGTACCATCCTCAGTGAAATTCATAAATACAAAAACAGTTGAATGTTAAAGTTATCCTTTGTAGATCACCAAATAACTGAATAAAACACACTGTTTTGCAATGAAGGTCTATAGTAGCCTTAACAGCACTCTCTGTAGTAGCACCAAGCTGTAGCCGGAGTACAGCTATTTTCCATCTTCTTCTGAGTACATTGACTTCAATACAAAACCTAGGAGGCTCATGGTTCTTACCCCATTCCAAAGACTTACACAGTAATTATGATGACTTCAAAGGACATCCTCCAACGTATCAGAGCTATTGCAGCATGAACTGACATGATGTCCACACAATCAAAGGATCAGAGAATGAATCTAGTACTGAAAGCATAAGCTACAGCTAGCTAGCACTGCAGTGCATAAAGTGTGGTGAAGTCAATGTTCAAGGTGAATGGAGTAAAGCGGAGTCAGGCGCAGGACACAGGTATGAGTAAAGCCACAATATTTACTCAATATCAACAATAATCCAACAAGGAACAATGAACATGAACAATCCAGAACACGTACACGGAACACCTTGACAAAAACAATCACGCACAAAACAAAAGGGGAAGCCAGAGGATTAAATAAGGAACATGATTATGGAATGGAAACCAGGTGTGTACAATGAAGACAAAACCAAACGAAAATGAAACATGGATCGGTGGTGACTAGAAAGCCGGTGACGTCGACCGCCGAACGCCGCCCGAACAAGGAGAGGGACCAACTTCGGCGGAAGTCGTGACAGGTGAGTAGTTCACTCAAAGAGAGAAAGACAATTAATTGAACAGTTTTGAACAAATTCATTTCTTAAAAGGTTATGAGAAGCAGCAGAGAGAGATAGCAATATTTTGTTGTATTCTTTTCTTCTTCCTAATTTACCTTTCACTTACTTAGCTAATTTAGCCTACTCAACAATCTGACTCAAAACAGAGGAATGCTATTTATGTTAGCTAGCTGGCTAAGGCTATCTAACACTGCAACTCTTACAAGTCAAGGTAAGCTTTTTGTTTGATTAATTTATTGCCACTGATAAACTCTTTGCTGTACACTGTACTGTGTGATTGTACACATGGATTGGATTGTGGTTTTAGTTCTAGTAGCTATGTTGACTATGACGTCAGCTAATACGGTGACAGTTCGCGGTTAATGGTTATGGTATGAAGGTTTAGCTTCGATAGGCTTTTTCCGCCTAGTAACAGACAGCTGTTGTGTTGTACAAGTCCACAAGTAAAGGGAAAAGGTGAGAGGAGGTGAGCACGTAGATGTGAGAAGGATTTACACAACGAGCAAAGTGATGAAAGTAAACTGTGTGTGCAGGTGTATTCATTCTGCCAATTCTGTTCCAAACATTTCTTAAACGAAAGCAAACAGAATGAAACGTTGATGGACATACCTGAATTTGTTCTATAGAAACTCTCCTTCCTACCCTGTTTGGACTAATGATTACACCCTGGATCAGCTAGGTATAGGCAAGCGTGTGTTCAATGTGTCACTGTCTGTCACCTTGATTTCTCCAATTTGTCTCTCGAACTGTGCACCTACGCTAAAACCTTTCATTTGTAAACTAGGTTGTAGCAACCCTCATGATGGGTCTATATAGGGCAATTCCGAGGATCATGTAGTAGCCTAAACCTATCAATGTTACATTGAGCTGGGTAAATGAATATGAATAATAGTGATCAAATATGCTGTAATAGAATCATAAAAAAACGAATACCCCTGACACACACACACACACACACACACCTTACTTAACCCAATGAGTCCCACTGTCGTAATTTAGGACTTCTGACCTCTTCTAAACATTGTGTTTGAGCTACAGACGTCTGGTTTGTACCATTGGATTAATCTATGTCTTTTGAATTAGTCTGTGTCATCAATGGGAGCTGAGCTAGAGTGGTGTTTGTGAGACAAGGGCCAATCCCGAAGGGGCCTGGGGTTGGGTCTTTTTGGCAAAAACGTCAGATTGGTCTGAGTGACAAACTATTGAAAGCTATCTATGAAAAGCTGAGACTCTCACGAACACTCTGTTGTTTTTCTCTATGACGCTCACAAGCTACATGATAGTCGTTAGAAAGTAAAAGGTTCTTCTACATAGAAGATCAATGGAAACCCCAGGACATAGTGTCTATAATACTGTAAGAGGTTATTCTCATAGAAGACCATAGGAAACCCCAGGACATAGTGTCTATATAATACTGTAAGAGGTTATTCTACATAGAAGACCATAGGGAACCCCAGGACATAGTGTCTATATAATACTGTAAGAGGTTATTCTACATATAAAACCATAGGAAACCCCAGGACATAGTGTCTATATAATACTGTAAGAGGTTATTCTACATAGAAGATCATAGGACATAGTGTCTATAAAACTGTAATAAGCTCACATAGTTGCTGTCACAAACTCCAAACTCCTCACAGTTGTCTCTGAATAGTTGAGCAAACAATTGCTGTACTTACAGCCTTCAGAAAGTATTCATATCCCTTGACTTATGCCACATATTGTTGTGTTACAACCTGAATTCAAAAGGGATTACATATATTTTTCTCCCCACATCTACACACAATACCCCATAATGACAAAGTGAAAACATATTTTAAGACATTTTTGCTAATTTATTGAAAATGAAATACAGAAATATATAATTTACATAAGTATTCACACCCCTGAGTCAATACATGTTAGAATCACCTTTGGCAGCAATTACAGCTGCGAGTCTTTCTGGGTAAGACTCTAAGAGCTTTGCACATCTCGATTGTACAATATTTGATCATTATTCTTTTTAAAATTCTTGAAGCTCTGTCAAGTTGGTTGTTGATCATTACTAGACATTTTCAAGTCTTGCCATAGATGTTCAAGCCAATTTATGTCAAAACTGTAACTAGGTCACTCAGGAACATTGAATGTCGTCTTGGTAAGTAAGTCCAGGGTATATTTAAGTGATAATGCCCGAGAAGTGTTTGGAGGATATATTGGCATGGGTGTTGTTAGGCTCGAGACGAAGTTGAGGATCGGCAAACAGTGCCAAAAATCCTCCAAGCACTGGCTTCGAGGGAATTTATACAACTGTTTAGCAACATATTCAAATAAGGATTGACATATTTTCATTAAAAACTTTATTTTTATACAATTTTTCATACTATTTCATCCTTCCACGAGATATAGTCCTGACACAAATCTCAGGTTGCTACCCAAGCCGGCTGGTCATTCGTTCTATCGGTTCGGTTGCCAGAGATGTGACCCAGTCGTTAAGTCTTTTTGTTCTGTATCTATGGACACAACTCAGTCGTTTGTTCTAAATGTTACATTACCATACTGGCTTGCAAAGTTCTTATCCCTTTCTACTTAGCCAACTACGGCTAATTTAGTCACGTCAAACAGCGCAGCCAGAATAACAGCAAAGTAGCTGCATTTGCATTTAAGCTGTTTACTAGTGACAGTTATTTGGATACATCCATAACAATGAGCTAATGATGCACAATTTCGCCTGGCATAGAAAATCTTCTTTCTCATCAGGAAACTGTTATTCAGAGGAGCTAGCCAACAACACAGCTACTGTAACACGATCACCTCAAACTGAAGCTGGAAAGACTGCAAACTAGCTGCATTTCGTTTTACCTTTTTCTATTGACATTTCTTTGTATATATCCATAAAAAATATGCCAGCTGATTCATGATTTCGACTGGCTGAGAAAAGCTGTCTGTCGGTCTGTCTCGTCCCGACACATTCATTACTATGGGAGAGCTGGAGATCAAATTTCAATATTGAAACAATGTTGTAAATGTCAGAGACAGAAAATATAATGCTAGTCTAAAATCAAATCAAATCAAATCAAATGTATTTATATAGCCCTTCGTACATCAGCTGATATCTCAAAGTGCTGTACAGAAACCCAGCCTAAAACCCCAAACAGCAAGCAATGCAGGTGTAGAAGCACGGTGGCTAGGAAAAACTCCCTAGAAAGGCCAATACCTAGGAAGAAACCTAGAGAGGAACCAGGCTATGTGGGGTGGCCAGTCCTCTTCTGGCTGTGCCGGGTGGAGATTATAACAGAACATGGCCAAGATGTTCAAATGTTCATAAATGACCAGCATGGTCGAATAATAATAAGGCAGAACAGTTGAAACTGCAGCAGCATGGCCAGGTGGACTGGGGACAGCAAGGAGTCATCATGTCAGGTAGTCCTGGGGCATGGTCCTAGGGCTCAGGTCAGTTGAAACTGGAACAGCAGCATGGCCAGGTGGACTGGGGACAGCAAGGAGTCATCATGTCAGGTAGTCCTGGGGCATGGTCCTAGGGCTCAGGTCCTCCGAGAGAGAGAAAGAAAGAGAGAAGGAGAGAATTAGAGAACGCACACTTAGATTCACACAGGACAGCGAATAGGACAGGAGAAGTACTCCAGATATAACAAACTGACCCCAGCCCCCCGACACATAAACTACTGCAGCATAAATACTGGAGGCTGAGACAGGAGGGGTCAGGAGACACTGTGGCCCCATACGAGGACACGCCCGGACAGACACTAAAAGAAATGAGAGATAATGTCTAGAGGCTCTTTATAGTGGAGATCAAGTTTATATATTGCCTGGCTGGGCTGATGAGACAGTGTATTGCGCAGTGAGATGGCACAGAGTAAATAGGCACTTCAACATCATAG
Organism: Oncorhynchus kisutch; assembly: GCF_002021735.2. Taxonomy (NCBI): domain Eukaryota; kingdom Metazoa; phylum Chordata; class Actinopteri; order Salmoniformes; family Salmonidae; genus Oncorhynchus; species Oncorhynchus kisutch. Next base: position 59,890,074 of record NC_034188.2, on the reverse strand, counting down.
TTTTAGCAGATGGTAACTTGTGGAATAGACACTGGCTGGAATGCGGTTTTAACCAATCAGCATCCAGGATTAGACCAACCCATTGTATAATTGGTCTTCTGTTTTAGGTTATTGTCCTGCTGAAAGGTGAATTTGTCTCCCAGTGTCTGTTGGAATGAAGACTGAACCAGGTTTTCCTCTAGGATTTTGCCTGTGCTTATTCCGTTTATTTTTATCCTAAAAAACTCCCTAGTCCTTGCCATTAACAAGCATACCCATAACATGATGCAGCCACTACCATGTTTGAAAACATAAAGAGTGGTACTAAGTGATGTGTTGTGTTGGATTTGCCCCAAACATAACGCTTTGTATTCGGGACATTAAGTTAATTTCTTCTTCACATATTTTGCAGTTTTACTTTAGTGCTTTATTGCAAACAGGATGCATGTTTTTGAATATTTTTATTCTGTACAGGCTTCATTCTTTTCACTCTGTCATTTAAGTTAGTATTGTGGAGTAACTACAATGTTGATTTCTCCTATCACAGCCACTGATTTAAAGTCACAATTGGCCTCATGGTGAAATTCCTGAGTGGTTTCCTTCCTCTCTGGCAACTGAGTTAGGAAGGACACCTGTATCTTTGTAGTGACTGGGTGTATTGACACAACATCCAAAGCGTAATGAATAACTTCACCATACTCAAAGATGTCTGTTTTGTTTTTTACCCATCTACCATCTACCAACCTCCCTTGTCTTTGCTGTTGAATCTGTGTTTGAAATTCTCTGCTCGACTGATAATTACATGTGTGGGGTACAGTGATGAGGTAAGTCATTCAAAAATCATATAAGACACTATAATTGCACACAGATTGAGTCCATGCAACTTATTATGTAACCTATTGACTCAAGACATTTCAGCTCTTTATTTCTAATTAATTTGTAAATATTTCAAAAAACATAATTCCACTGACATTATGAGGTGTTGTGTGTAGGCCAGTGGAACATCTGAATTTAATCCATTTTAAATTCAGGCTGAAACGCAACAAAATGTGTAAAAGACAAGGGGAGTGAATAATTTCGGAAGGTACTGTGAATTCATGTTGATCAGGTTGTTCCTTTGGTGGACCTTGTATTTTTTATTGATATTTGTCCCCCAAAAAATCATTAATGCAACTTTTAATCTCAAGTTGTTTTTGTGTTCTACGTGTATCCCTGGTTGTCCTGAAATAAGTGAGGCTAATTATAAGGGCTGGATATAAAGGAAGATAAATGAAAAGCCCATTTTTGTTGGGGTCTCGGAACTGATGGGGTTAATAGAAAAAAAGTGTGTGTTTAACATTTGTCTACAAAGCTACATCTACACTGTCACTGGAAGTACAAGAAAATAGTCCTGATCTACACATCAACCCTCTGGTAACCCACGGACTCTGCTGTGCAAGGTTTATGTAGCCCTGGTAATAATCGATTCCTGGAGCGCGTCCTTTATTTGCCCATTAGTCCAGGAGACATTGATGCCTTAGTAATGGCACACAGGCTAAGGCTTGGGTAAAGAGACACAAGGCTTTAACAAACAGCGATACAAGCATTCAGTCATTTTAAAGCCGGGTCCATCTCTGGATGTATCAGTCTTTACGCAGTGTGGCATGAGAGCTCATGCTGGATATCACTGAAGACAAGCTTGGGTAAACTCAAACAAACAATTGTAAAGCTTTTCAAAAACGTATCTTTAGACACACGGAAGATGCGCCCAGGTGAAAGAGGCTCTCCAATGGAGACCTGAGGGAGGAGGCGAGAGATGAGTTGACTTCAAAAGACATCCAGGTGACCTATGTGGCTGTGACAATATGAATGGGAACAATAACTTCACCTTGTGTCCGATCTCGGACTCTTATAAAAGGATCCTGCTCCCACTGACCTACAGCCTGGTGTTTGTTCTGGGTCTGACCCTAAATGGAGCACTGCTGTGGGTGGTGTGCTTCCGGACCCGGACCTGGAGCTGCTCTGTCATCTACCTGACCAACCTGGCTGTGGCTGACCTGCTGTACGTGCTGTCCTTGCCGCTGCTCATTGTCAGCTATGCCATGGATGACGTATGGCCCTTCGGTGACATAATCTGCAAAGTCGTCAGATTCTTCTTCTGTACGAACCTCCACTGCAGCATGATGTTCCTCATGTGCATCAGTGTGCACCGGTTCCTCGGTGTGTGCTACCCGATTACTGCACTCCGGTTCAGGACCAAAAACCTGGCTGTTTTGATGTCTGGCTCGGTTTGGGTCCTGGTGATGCTGGAGATATCACCAACCCTTTTCTTTGCCCACACCGGGTTCATCAACAACATGACGGTGTGCTATGAAATGACCAACCCTGGCCAGTTGTATACTTACTTTCCTTACGACATGTTTCTGGACGTGGTTGGATTTCTGGTACCTTTCATGATTATTATAATCTGTTACTGCTCAATGATGAGAGTGCTCTACCAGGCTGGAAGGGACAACTCACAGGAAGGGACAGAGAATCTAAACAAGTCCATACGCACCATTCTGGCGGTGTGCTTGATGTTCGTGTTGTGTTTTGTGCCTTATCACATTGCGCGGATAGTGTGCCTGTTCATACGCGTCTATGTGTCCAGTGACTGTAGAGTCATCAACTTGGTGATGATCGGCTATAAGATATGGAAACCCCTGGTCAGCTTCAACAGCTGCGCAAACCCACTGCTGTACTTCCTGGGTTCAGACAGGCAACGGAAGCAGCTCTGGGCCCAGTTATTTAGGAGTAAGATGGTCCATCCCGTGGTGTGCACAGTACAGCCAGATATAGTACCCACCGTGTCTGGTACTGCCAGAAATCAGTGACGGATTCCTTTTTCTCTGCAAGTCAGAATTCTTATTTGATTTTAGTAGGTGAATGGCCCATTTCGTTCTATTGCTTTTGGCATAGAATTACCCATTTGGTCAGGCAGCCCTGCTGCATACAGATGGGTCCATCTTAGCCTCTACTGGACTATACTCTGCCACTCAGTCAAAGTGACAACAGGTTAAAAGACTGATTCTCTGATGTGTTCTTAAGGGCCTTTGTCCCCTATTCTGGAAATAACACACAGCACATCACTCTCAGATAGTTTATTGGAACCACATGTTTTTCCATTTCACAAACAACAAAGTACATAACTCATTACAATACCAAAATAAACACCTTCAATATAGTGCAATTTACATACACATTTCTCAGTCACATACCAATAAAGGCAATGGCTGTTGTATTCAGTCATGAAGGTAATATGCTCACCTGTAGGTATGTGCAACAAAAAGATTCAAACTCAGATTGACTCCAATGTTGACTTTCATATTGTATCACAGATAAATAGTGGCCTCTGCTGTTGACACAGTTGATAACCATATCCACATTGCTGAGGGCCATGCAGACAAGTAAAATACATATATTTTTTTAACTTACTCAAGACTTCACACTTACTGTACAGGGCATGGAAAACATACATTATTACACCAAATAGTACTTTCAAGATACAAACATAGTTACGATGTATATAGTAGCTCATTTACACCATCAAATGTAATTTCGTGATTAGCTTAGAAACAGTAATACAGAAACAAAAAGGCACAAGTGTGGCTTCACAGCAACATATACAAAATACAGCAGTAGCTTATCAGTTCTACGTCACGTCAACACCTGAAAGTACCTTTTGGGGGGGGGGGGGGGGGGGTACAGCAGTAGCTTATCAGTTCTACGTCAGGTCAACACCTGAAAGTACCTTTTGGGGGGGGGGGGGGGGGGTACAGCAGTAGCTTATCAGTTCTACGTCACGTCAACACCTGAAAGTACCTTTTGGGGGGGGGGGGGGGGGTACAGCAGTAGCTTATCAGTTCTACGTCACGTCAACACCTGAAAGTACCTTTTGGGGGGGGGGGGGGGGGGTACAGCAGTAGCTTATCAGTTCTACGTCAGGTCAACACCTGAAAGTACCTTTTGGGGGGGGGGGGGGGTACAGCAGTAGCTTATCAGTTCTACGTCAGGTCAACACCTGAAAGTACCTTTTGGGGGGGGGGGGGGGGGGGGGTACAGCAGTAGCTTATCAGTTCTACGTCAGGTCAACACCTGAAAGTACCTTTTGGGGGGGGGGGGGGGGGGTACAGCAGTAGCTTATCAGTTCTACGTCAGGTCAACACCTGAAAGTACCTTTTGGGGGGGGGGGGGGGGGTACAGCAGTAGCTTATCAGTTCTACGTCACGTCAACACCTGAAAGTACCTTTTGGGGGGGGGGGGGGGGTACAGCAGTAGCTTATCAGTTCTACGTCACGTCAACACCTGAAAGTACCTTTTGGGGGGGGGGGGGGGGGGGGGTACAGCAGTAGCTTATCAGTTCTACGTCAGGTCAACACCTGAAAGTACCTTTTGGGGGGGGGGGGGGGGTACAGCAGTAGCTTATCAGTTCTACGTCAGGTCAACACCTGAAAGTACCTTTTGGGGGGGGGGGGGGGGGGGTACAGCAGTAGCTTATCAGTTCTACGTCAGGTCAACACCTGAAAGTACCTTTTGGGGGGGGGGGGGGGGTACAGCAGTGATCTGGGAGCTGGAGGAAGTAGAAGGGTATTTAGCATCCATCTGCATACGGTGTTTGTGTGTACCTGAGCTCCTAGTCTGGACAGGTAACGGTTGCACAGGCCAAAACCAGACATGGGCCTGAGTTTGGCCAGCTTTTCCCCAGTCTGCTGACTGACCCTCTGACAACTTTCAACTCTACAAGGACAGCATGGGGAGTGGCGTAATCATCATGGTAAAAATACAGAAGTTTATTTGCCGTCCTGAGACAATACTGTAGTATATAAAAGTACATTTGATCAGACAGAATGACAATCAGTTCTGGCAAGGACACAATGGCCTGATAATGTTCTTTAACAAACACAGTGAACATCATATGTAACAGTCATTTTTTTAAACAACAAATTTAACTGTGGAAATTTAAAATAGCCTAAAAGTACATGTAGTTTCAGGTCATTTTTTTATTGCAAAAAATAAAATATGAATTTCTCTCCAGGAACAGGGTTGGAGAGCTTTGCTCTAGGCAGTAGTACAAATAGAACACATATGTTATTTAGAGCTGTTAGAGAGATCAACTCTAAACAGACAGCACTCATTGCAATTTACACAGACTATTCTGGATCTAACAAAGACAAACAAACAGCCATCACAACTTTAGTGGTATATGGATAGGCTTCCTCCACCACAATATTTGACCTAATACTATGCTACGGCAAGCCACTTACTTAAAGCTCGTGATGTACGGCAGAAAACTGATTCAGGGTTAAAGAATTTGAAGCGATAATTCATTACAATAGAACAACTATCATCAAAAGTGATTGACAGAATTATTATTTGATTTAGTGGTTTTCAACACATGAAAGTGTCTTGGCAATTTCCTGAGAGTGGTCAATAAACATCAGCAAGAAAAACACTTATCCTTCATTCAGTTGTACAGCAAAGAGGGTTTCCACCCAATTGCCAATGTCAAGTCAGCCCCCCACACCTCTGATTCAGAGGGGTTGGGTTAAATGCAGAAGACATATTTGCATTCAGTTGTATAACTGACTAGGTGTCCTCCCTTTCCCAATGTTTTAGGTTTCTTCAAAGTTCTTCTTACACATAAGCCAGGTCATTTTCATAAAGGTCACTAAAAACTGCTGCATTCAAAATTTGAGTTAAAAGTTAAGAAATGGAACGTAATTATACATTGGGTGAATACTATCAAAAATGTTTCCCCTTTAAATTCCTTTATCACTTTGACAAGGTCTGCCTTAGCCTTGATGGTGTGCCAGAGAGTCAAGTTTTACGAGCCTATATGACGAGCCAAGAGAAAAGGAATTTAATGAAGGAAGGGCGCTATAAAGAATTTAACACAATGCAGATTCTGAAATCCTCCAGCATAAATCTGTCAAACTAGATGATGCGTATATGATTACTATTGAGAATGACCTCACTGTATGCAAACGCCGGGAAAGGAGATGGGTTGGTTTTGCAGTGGCCAGTTTGACATTTTCTTCATGATGATTACACAGATTATTCATTTGTGGGTGTTTAAAAGTTAAGCCCACAAACTGTTTGTTTCAGATGATCAAAAACCTGAAGTAAAAATGTAAAGACCTTTCCAAACAATATACATTTAACAAAACATGCATAATATAACATTGATGGACAATTAAGTCCTTTCTAACACCCTGGTTTTAAAGATTTTTTCTAAGAATATTGAACCAGTTCGTTCACCTCTTATAGCATAGATGATTTTACTAAGCAATAAGACACATCCAGGCGTACATTATCGGTGAAGAACTTTACATCCCTGAAGTAAAAGTCACTCAGCCTGGGACCTAGTTCCACAGACATTTAAAAACCTTTCAAAGTCAGCTTAAAGTGCTTTCTGGTACCCCACTCTACTGACATTAAAGTGTGATTGGTGCTGAGGTTTGAGGTTCCAAAGCATGCACACAAACACCAGTCAGTCATTAGCCAGCCCTCACACAGCCACAGGAGGGAGGAGTCAGTGAGGAGGAGTCAGTATGTGATGTCAGAGCAGAGGGGTCAGCATCTGAGCTGTGATGGGTCAGTATGTTGTTGGGAGGGATCAGTTACATTGCAGGAATGGGTCAGTGTGCAGATGGGAGGAGCCAGTAGGCTCCCTAGGGGGTGATTGACAGCTGTGGCCCAAGACTGTGTGCCCGCTCACCTGGAAAACAACACAGCACAGGGCCAATGCGTTAGTCTGGGGTACTCTGTACAGCCACACACACACACACACACCAAAAGCCAACTAGAAAATAAATCCTTCTCTACTGCCCTTGTTGAATTGTTGATAAGTGAAACCTTAACTTCATCCCGTTTTTCACATCTGCATGGGCAAGTCAACAAGGGCAGAGGGAAGGAGAGAAGACGTTGGAGAGGTATTGGGCCGAGCAGAAACAGGTTAGCCCACACACGGACCGCGTTCAGGAACAGTGTATGTGAGTTAGGAGAGCCAGAGCAAGAAAACAATACATGAAAACATTATGCAGATTGAGCACCAAATACACTCTTTATCTAGACAAAGTCTACATCTTACTCAATCCAGAGCAGTCATATGATCTACTAAGCTTGCACATGTTCATTCAGAATGTTAACTACAAACCTCTGAAATGGCTTTTCTCAAATGTTTTCAACAAACCCACTTGGGATCATATATGGTAGAGTTTCTCTTACAACTTTCTCTGAGCCTTCAGATAAGGTGAGAGGTTGGGAACTCTAGTGAAGAATGCTTAAAAAAAAATCCAGCACCAGTTGGATGTTTGATAATAGGAACTTGCCTTTCTCCTTATAGGTGGGTTGAGAACCTAACGTTCAGTGGCTCTTGTGTATTGAGTGTGAGAGGAAGAGAGGGAGGGGGTGAAAGGTCATGGATACTCACTCTGAATCTGAATTGGAGCACTTCAGAAGTTTTGCCCGGGCAGAGGCTGAGAGGTTCAGATCTCCTCCTGAAGAGAGAGGAGGGGAGAGAGTGGTAGGGAGAGGAAACAGAGGGAGAAGAACAGAAAGAGAAAGGGTGGGGGAGAGAGAACAGGAAAGGGATATCAAAGAGCATGGTTAGTGACGATATCATAAGGCACGTTCCACAGTGGGTGGTGTAACGGTGTCAGGGGAGCAGGAGGCCCGCTCCCATCTCTCTTACCTCGTAGACAATCAACAAAGTACAGCATCACTACTGCGATCAGTGCCACTGAGAGAGAGAGAGAGACATTTATTGGTTGACTCAACACACACAGACACATAAAAGTTTTACTCACAGCAGACACAAGCGCTGAAGAAGACCTCCAGGAAGAGGTATCCCTTGTTGTCCAGAATAGATCCTGCTGCCATGGAGATCAGAGCCAGGCCCAGGTTCTGGATGGACTGCATGCTGGGAGGTAGGAATGCCATATATCATCATCACCACCACCACCATCAACAGCAGCAGCAGTATCATCATAGGCACAAATAATGGTGCCAGAATGCAAAAGCCTGTAGGTATGAGGACATTTTCTGGTCAGACAGAAGGGGTGGGTAGGAGCAAGTATACTTACAAGCCATAGGCTGTCCCCAGCTGATGCTCTGGCACCATGAAGGCCACCATGGGCCACAGGGCACAGGCCAGCAGGGAGTAGGACAAACCCAACAGGGACTGGAGGACACAGATACACAGTACCGTTATCAACACTGTTACCAACACCATTCACTATACCTGGTTACCCAGTCACAATACAATTACACACACACACACACACACACACACACACACACATATACACATATACATATATAAATAAATATATATATATTCGTTGAAAATCTGACTTTGTCTTGCAGGACTAAACAAATTGAGTGTTCAAGGAGCCAGTGATCCAATGTTGCTCATCACTGCATACACCAGGTGTCTAGTGAATATCCTACTAAATGTCCCTAAGGGCATATTTAGCTGTGAACCACTCTGTACCATTCTAACGGTAACCGAATGGAGAATGGTCATCACCATGGCGATCCAGGGGTTCCAGAAGGTGAAGGCGAGCATCATGTGGGCTATGAGCGTCGTGACAACGGCACACAGCACCCAGATTACATTCTTCCCTATCCTGTCCACCATGAAGCCCAACACAGGAGAGGCTGGGGCCGAGATGATGTACACAATACTGGGAGAGAAGAAGAGGGTGGAGAGAGGGATACGGAGAGAGAGAGGAGAGGAAGGGAGGAGGAGAAGGAAGAGAAAAGGGAAATGAGAAAGTGTTTAGAAGGGGGATAGAGAAACATATAGTTACAATGTGTTGTGGCAGTTCTTAGCCTGAGGTCAGGAGGGCTAAAACAAACCTCATTTTGAAGAACTAACACAGGCCTCACTCCGTCCAAATGGGAACACTCGTCTTATTGAATTACTCTAGCATCTCAGACTGGGGTGAAGTGCTGTGCATTACCTGTTGATTGCTCTTGCTTCAGCTGGTGAGAAGTTGAACTTTTCAATGAAGAAAACCCTGCAAGGGGAAGACAGACAGAGGTGAGAGGACAGTCAGTCACAGCAGACCAGAGTCTGTCCATACGATCACTAACATATCCCACCACCACATTAGGCACATCCCTGCTCTTGTCCTATTGGCAATCCTCACAGCTCAGACCAAATGTACTCTTTATGCTGCTTACCTTTATTTAACTAGGCAAGTCAGTTGAGAACAAATTGTTATTTACAATGACGGCCTACCTCGGAAGACGCTGGGCCAATTGTGCCGCCCTACGGGACTCCCAATAATGGCCAGATGTGATGCAGCCTGGATTCGAACCAGGGACTGCAGTGACGCTTCTTGCACTAAGATGCAGCGCCTAGTGACTATGCATTGATAATAAACAGTGAGTAGCAGCAGTGTAAAAACAAGGGGTGGGAGGAATAGAAGATAGTCAGGTGGCCATTTGATTAGTTGTTCAGCAGTCTTATGGCTTGTGGGTAGGAGCTGTTAAGGAGCCTTTTGGTCCTAGACTTGGCGCTCCGATAATGCTTGCCGTGCTGTAGCATAGTGAACAGTCTGACTTGGGTGACTTGAGTCTGACAATTTGTATTTGACATTTATTTGCTCAGCAGGCATCGCCACTGTATTTATTCTATAAAACTACTGACAACATTTCTCCCAAATTCCAAATAAAAATATTCTAATTTAGAACATTTATTTGCAGAAAATGACAACTGGTCAAAAAAAAGAAAAGAAAGAGGCAGTGTTATCAGACTGATCCTCCACCAAATTGGGTGTGAGACAGTGTGGCTTGAAAGCCTCTCCAGGTCTCGCACCCACTGTGAAATTTGGTGGAGGATTGGTGATGATCTGGGGTTGCTTTGGCAAGGCTGCAATCGGGCAGATTTGTCTTCCTGAAGGACTCATGAATCAAGCCACGTACAAGGTTGTCCTGGAAGAAAACATGCTTCCTTCTGCTCTGACAACGTCCCCCAACTCTGAGGATTGGTTTTTCCAGCAGGACAATGCTCCACGCCACACAGCCAGGTCAATCAAGGTGTGGATGGAGGACCACCAGATCAAGACCCTGTCATGGCCAGCCCAATCTCCAGACCTGAACCCCATTGAAAACCTCTGGAATGTGATCAAGAGGAAGATAGATGGTCACAAGCCATCAAACAAAGCCCAGCTGCTTGAATGTTTGCGCCAGCAGTGACATAAAGTCACCCAACATCAATGTGGAAGACTGGTGGAGAGCATGACAAGACACATGAAAGCTGTGTTTGAAAATCAGGGTTATTCCACCAAATATTGATTTCTGAACTCTTCCTAAGTATTTTCATTGCATTATTGGAAGTCTGACAACTGCATATTTTTTGTTAAACAAGTTGTCCTTTACTGCAAATAAAAGTTCTAAAAGACAATATTTTTATTTGGTATTTGGGAGAAATGTTATCAGTAGTTTATAGAATAAAAATCTCTCTCCTCCCCAGTCCCCCCCCCCCCCGTTTCCCCCTGCTCCCCCCACCCATCTCTCTCCTCCCACCATCCCCCATATCTCTCTCTCCCCTTTTGTTCTCTCTTTGCTTATGGATTGGTTTTCTTTTATACCAAGAGATAGACTGTTACGGGGCAGAATAGTACGTCTGTCTATTGATCAGACACAGCTATTGTAATTTAACACGGCTATTTCAGGTCTCAGTCCCTTTATCTTTCCTACCCACTCAAAGGATTAGATTACATGTTCACCAACTGTTAATACATGTTTTAATCAGCAAGGGAGAAATGGAATTAAAGATTATATTCTAAAAGAGTAACTAAAGATAATGTTTCCGAGGTATTTTACATGACGGAGAAGAGACATTCTGTTCGAGGGGACGCGCTTGAACGAGGGGACGGGCTTGTGATAAAAAGCAGGCCATATTGGCGATGGTTTTGGCTGATAAGACATGATGAGTGATGGTTCGTGTGCTACTCACTGTCCCAATCCGATGAAGGGGAAGATGGCCACGTAGTAGCCCACACAGATGATGAAGATGAGCCACAGTGGGAAGGGGAAGTCCTTCACATCCGTCAGCTTGATCACTTCCCCTACACACACAGAACACATGTTCAACACACAGAACCAGTCTTGGCTAAAGCATCACTTTGGGAAAGAGGTATGACAACAGCCAGTCAATAACCCACAGGAAGTAGTACTACGACCACTGGCATCAGCTCCGGTCACACTAGAGCCAGCCAAGGGAAACACAGGCTACCTTCACAATGATCAATTCTGACAACAAGATTACACTCAACACAATTGGGAGTTGGAGATTTCCCAGGTGGATAAAGAACTACTTAACTTTTTATGGCTGCAGGGGCAGTATTGAGTAGCTTGGATGAAAAGGTGCCCATATCAAATGACCTGCTCCTCAGTCATAGTTGCTAAGTATTGGATAGAAAACACTCTGAAGTTTCTAAAACTGTTTGAATTAGGTCTGTGAGTATAACAGAACTCATATTGGCATGCAAAATCCTGAGTTGAAATCAAAACAGGAAGTCAGAAATCTGAACTTGTATGTATTCACCAGAGTCCCCAATGAAATCCCCTTGAGATATGAATGTTGCACTACCTAGGAGTTCCACTAGATGTCAACCATCAATAGAAATTATAATGAGGCTTCTATGTTGTTGTGGGAATGAATGAGAGCAGAATATATCAGCTGTCCATCAAGCAGCCATTTTGTGATCCCACTTTTTCCTCATGGTAGTCACTTGCGTTCCATGGCTCACGAAGACCAGAAGGAATACTCCGGTTGGAACTTTATTGAAGCTATATGTTAAAAACATCCTAATGATTGATTCTGTACTTAGTTTGACATGTTTCTTCGACCGGTAATATCACTTTTAAGTTTGTCCGATATAACGCTGACCAGAATTAGCGTTTGGATATGTATACCAAACGCTCTAACAAAAGAAGGTATTTGGACATAAATAACGGACATTTTCGAACAAAAACAATTGTGGACCTGGGATTCCTGGAGTGCTTTCTGATGTAGATCAAAGGTAAGGGAATATTTATCATGTAATTTCTTGTTTATGTTGACGCCATCTTTGTGGCTGTGGTGTTTTTAAATTGAGAGCAGTCTCAGATTATTGCATGCATTTCTTTTCCCGTAAAGTTTATTTAAAATCTGACACAGCGGTTGCATTAAGGAGAGGTATATCTATAATTCCACGTGTACAACTATATTATCATCTACATTTATGATGAGTATTTCTGTTGAATGATGTGGCTATGCAAAATCACTTGATGTTTTTGGAACTAGTGAATCTAACTTTTTTTTTTATATAAATATGAACTTTATCAAACAAAACATGCATGTATTGTGTCATCTGATGAAGATAATTCAAGGTTAGTGATTAATTTGATATTTTTCTGGTTTTTGTGAAGGCTATATTTTGCTGGAAAATGGCTGTGCTTATTGTGGTTTGGTGGAGACCTAACATAATGGTTTGTAGTGCTTTCGCTGAAAAGCCTATTTGAAATCGGACACTTTGGTGGGATTAACAACAAATAGATTTTAAATGATATAAGACACGTATGTTTTAGGAATTGTAATTATGAGATTTGTGGTTTGAATTTTGGCGCCCTATTTTCACTGGTAGTTGTCATATCGATCCCGGTATCGGGATTGCAGCCACAACAGGTTAAATCAACTAAATTCATCAAGGCAAAATAAGATTGGCTAATGGTGAGAGGTAACAGATTAGTAGAAGGAACCTACCCTCCATCACCTCCCTCCTCACACTAACGCTGTCAGAATTCAGTGGACATGATAACCATAGATAATGACCGTCATCCCTGTCAATGTCATTACCCGGTGTTATTCAGCTCTGATTGGAACACGGCACTCTGTGACCGCGTCAGATGCGTGTTAACTCACCAGTCCCTCCCTGTTCCTTGTTGAGGATCCTCTCGGCTCGCTTGTCCAGGTAGCCCAACACTAGAGCACAAACCAGAGAGAATATACAGGTCGCCCCAGCTGGAGAAGGAGAAGAAGAAGAGAGATGGAGAGAGCAAGAGAGAGAAAGGGTGAGGGGATAAGGGAGAGAGAGACAGGAAATCATCAGCTATGAACAGGTAGGTGTGTCTCATGAACCCACAGCAGCACCACAGGGTAAGTCCTCAAGAGAAGAGCCTGGGAAGGATCTGTAAAGCCCCGTCTAGTTTAGTCTAAATAAACATGGCTGCTTCCTTAGGAAGGCACAGTGATGCCGAGACATTGGTAAATACCCATTCAATTCCTGGGAGATTATACATGGAGAGTGCGACTTTATTTTGATAGTTTATTTGCCGTTAGTCAGCACCTCCACACAAACTATTATTCTGGGTGTGCGCCAGCTCATGGTTTTTTTAATATCTGCTTCCTTAGGCCCAACAGTTACAGTAATTAGATAACAAAGTAGCTCAAAGTTTTACTTTGGATTTAGTGTCGAGAGCTGTTGCCGGAATGCTTTCAATTTCTTGGAGGTGGTCGATTGTTGGGACCGAGAGAATGAAAACATCAAAGCTGAGACCGAGAGACTGAAACACAGCTTCCATCTCAAGGCCGTCAGACTGTTAAAAAGCCATCAGTAGCACCTTAGAGGCTGCTGCCCTATTTTATTTATTTATTTATTTTTATTTTACCTTTATTTAACCAGGTAGGCAAGTTGAGAACAAGTTCTCATTTACAATTGCGACCTGGCCAAGATAAAGCAAAGCAGTTCGACAGATAAAACGACACAGAGTTACACATGGAGTAAAAACAAACATACAGTCAATAATGCAGTATAAACAAGTCTATATACAATGTGAGCAAATGAGGTGAGAAGGGAGGTAAAGGCAAAAAAAGGCCATGATGGCAAAGTAAATACAATATAGCAAGTAAAATACTGGAATGGTAGTTTTGCAATGGAAGAATGTGCAAAGTAGAAATAAAAAAATAATGGGGTGCAAAGGAGCAAAATAAATAAATAAATAAAAATTAAATACAGTTGGGAAAGAGGTAGTTGTTTGGGCTAAATTTTAGGTGGGCTATGTACAGGTGCAGTAATCTGTGAGCTGCTCTGACAGTTGGTGCTTAAAGCTAGTGAGGGAGATAAGTGTTTCCAGTTTCAGAGATTTTTGTAGTTCGTTCCAGTCATTGGCAGCAGAGAACTGGAAGGAGAGGCGGCCAAAGAAAGAATTGGTCTTGGGGGTGACTAGAGAGATATACCTGCTGGAGCGTGTGCTACAGGTGGGAGATGCTATGGTGACCAGCGAGCTGAGATAAGGGGGGACTTTACCTAGCAGGGTCTTGTAGATGACATGGAGCCAGTGGGTTTGGCGACGAGTATGAAGCGAGGGCCAGCCAACGAGAGCGTACAGGTCGCAATGGTGGGTAGTATATGGGGCTTTGGTGATAAAACGGATTGCACTGTGATAGACTGCATCCAATTTGTTGAGTAGGGTATTGGAGGCTATTTTGTAAATGACATCGCCAAAGTCGAGGATTGGTAGGATGGTCAGTTTTACAAGGGTATGTTTGGCAGCATGAGTGAAGGATGCTTTGTTGCGAAATAGGAAGCCAATTCTAGATTTAACTTTGGATTGGAGATGTTTGATATGGGTCTGGAAGGAGAGTTTACAGTCTAACCAGACACCTAAGTATTTGTAGTTGTCCACGTATTCTAAGTCAGAGCCGTCCAGAGTAGTGATGTTGGACAGGCGGGTAGGTGCAGGTAGCGATCGGTTGAAGAGCATGCATTTAGTTTTACTTGTATTTAAGAGCAATTGGAGGCCACGGAAGGAGAGTTGTATGGCATTGAAGCTTGCCTGGAGGGTTGTTAACACAGTGTCCAAAGAAGGGCCGGAAGTATACAGAATGGTGTCGTCTGCGTAGAGGTGGATCAGGGACTCACCAGCAGGCTGAGCTATTTACATAGCCTTGAAATCACTGGCCACTTTAATAAAGGTAACACATCATTTTAATAATGTTTACATATTTTGCATTACTCATCTCATATGTATATACTGTGTTCTATGCCGTTCCGACATTGCTCGTACAAATATTTATATCATCTTAATTCCATTCCTTTAATTTGGATTTGTGTATATTGTTGTGAAATTGTTAGATATTACTGCACTGTTGGAGCTAGAAACACAAGGATTTCGCTACACCTGCAATAACATCTGCTAAACACGTGTGTGACCAATTCTTTTTTGATTTGCCTCTCGAACTCTTTCACATATCCCCCCTCTACAGCAGAGGGGTCTGTGGTCCATCAAATATTCTCTTAACCAGGTGAAATTTCAATAAGTACAGGATGTGGCTAAAGTAGGTAGGTTTTGGTTTGAACTAACAGTAGGGTATGGATATATTAGACCCATCTCACAGGCTTAATTTTTCACCTTTTTTCCTCAGTCTCAGTTTCTTAGTCTCCCCCCTTTTTTAAAAGTCCATCCCTCTATCACGTCTGAGTTTAGAGAGCATTTGTGATAGAAATGGTATGGTGATGCAGCTGGAGAGAGATATGTAACCTGAGGCTCAATGTAGACAGCAGGCCTGGAAATCTAGCTCACTCTCCTCCTGATCAAATGTGGACACGCATCTCTCACACGCACACACACACACACACACACACAATGTGTGGTTCTATATTATGTGAAGTTTAATGTGGACGCCAGGAAGTGTAACTGCTGCTTAAGCAACAGCTAATGGGGATCCTAATAAAATACACACACGCTATGGATGCGAGGGTTGACTCACAACCCGCAGTCCCTATGGTTATATTGGGGGGGGGGGGGGTGTAGGGTCATGAAATATGGTGTGGATGAAGGGCAGGCGGGTTGAATAAAGAGAAACAATTCATTATAAAAATCCATAAATATTGTTGTTCCTATCTATAGGCCACATTGAGATTCATATTTTGTATCTGGCATTAGTGCCTAAGCCTAAGATATAGGGCCTAATGGTGTGCATGCCAAATACATGTGCCAATCTCCAAAATGCTTTTGGGAACTTGGGCAGAAAACTGTAACATCAATCCACTGAGGCAAAAAGGACCGTGTCGGAGTTGAATTCAATAAGAGAAAAGCTGCAGAAACGAGGTGAAATTAAGGAAAAGGGAGGGCCAGAAAAGCCAGGTTTGGGAAAGATTTGTTGAATTGGTAAAAGAGGATGATAGCAGTGCAGCCTGTGTGATGATTGAGGCACTATACAAATTGGACAGTCACAAGACTTCAAATATGGCCCGTCATACCTGCAGACAGAGCAGGCCCAACCAGCCAAACCACGTACCAGCAGGTCAGGTCTCCAGCCCCAAGCCCAGCTCATCTTACATGTACTCTGACAGCAAAAAGGTACCACCGCAGGTGACATACGAGTTCGTTGATGTTTGTGTGGACATTGTTTTCGGGAAAGGGCTTCACCTTCATGGCGCAGGGACTCATTAACATTGGAGCCTGTTATAGAGCGGTCACCACCAACTCTATGATCCCGCACAGAAGAGACAGTGTGTGAAAGAGCCAAACAGGCTGCAACAGAGAAGGCTACACTGTCTGAAATCAATCAAAAACACTTTAGATGACGGTGGCGTTGCCATCACCAAAGACATGTGGACGGATGATTTCAAGAGAAGAGCAGACACCGTGCTTACGCGCCATTTTTGGACCGACGATTGGCAACTGAAAAGTTGTCGTCATCACCAGCGTGGAGTTTGAAGGCCGACATGCTGAAGTCGGTCAGCAAGCCATAAAACAGAAATACGGCAATTGCTCAAGGACAGAAACCAACTGGGTTGAATTAAGGGCATTTACCAGGATGAGCTGAGTACTCAGACTTCCTGTCAGTCTTCAAGGCAGCATTTTTAGAGCTAGAAGGAGGGAAGTACCCCGCTCTCCATTTGGTGATGCTCTGGTTTTACAAACTAAAACAACACTGAGCCTACGCGCGGGCATCCGCTCTACGCGCGGGCATCAAAGGTCCTCACCGTGAAGATGCTGCTCACTCCCACTCGGAAACTCGCCACATTCCTGTGCCCAAAATTCAAAACATTGAAGATGCACCTCAACGAAGAACGAGTCACTATGTACGACCAAGCCAGGAGACTGACAGAGCCAGTAAAGTTTCAGCACCACGGACCTGTCCAGCCACGGTGCCTTGTGTCGACGCTGATGGAGTTGCAGCACCACGGACAGAGGATTTCATCCAAGATAACATATAATAATAATAAATCTATTCTCATTAGGTTTTTTTATGATTTAGACTGCTATAGGCCTGAATCATTAGGTAAGTCTAAACTAGTAGGTTATGGATATTCATAGACCTATTACTTGCTAAATTGTGTCACCATGCCTCATGGCCTAATAGCCAAATAATGTATTGAAAAATATTGACATTACAGTTGGAAGCACAAGTAACTACTCCATAAATAGACCAAGATTTAACTTGATGGAGCGGGAGGACAAGACAGAAGCCGAAGAGATCGACGAAATCCAGAGCACTCACTTTTCCCTGGCGGATTGTGTTAGGGAAAGTTTGTTTGCTTTCTGGGAGAAGCAGCTCAACTCCGGACTCTTGCAAAGAGAATTCTCTGCATTCCGGTATCAAGCACATCGAGTGAACGCATCTTCAGCACTGCTGGGCGCGTTGTTGAATCCAGGCGCAACTTGAAACCTGGCACAGTGGACCCTATTCCATTTCTTAACAGTGCTGCAAAAGAAAGCAAGACCGAGTACACAATTATACCCTCATAACTGGACAGTTGGTACTTAGATTTTCTAAACTTGTGTGTTATAATCTATTTATTTTCTAAACCTATTTTTTCATGATATATATTTCTTTATTTTTTTCCCAAATAATTCATATACCGGTATGTTAGCCCAGACAGGCAGTCTGCCAACAAGATGTCCATTCACAGTTTCACATTTTGTTTTAGTAAAATAATAGGCTACTGTTCAATAGGCGCAAGCCTTTTTAAATGCTCAAGAGAAATGTAATGGTTCAATAAATTGCTTAAGAAGAAAAGAAAAAACGAACTGCACAGCGCATTCTGGATATTTGCGGGTAAGGGTCAGGTGGGGGCCTCAGATTTTCTCTTTAGCAGATATAGGTCGGGTGGTTGCGGATGGGTTATCAGTTGCAGGCGGGTGAACAAACAGCTGACCCACGCATCACCAACACACACACTTAACTCACCGATCATGAGTGAGACTCCCAGAGTGGTGTGTCCTGTCGAGCCGACCAGGTCAGCCACACGGTTGTACACCGAGCCCATGATGTTCATGTTGACCGTGCTACCCTGAGGGAGAGGAGACAGCCCAACACTCCCTGATCAGCCACATAAATAATGCCTTAAGTATTTGCTTCTGTATTTATATACAGTGTAATACATAGATTCCAGCGTGTTCTTACCAGCCTGGCCATGCTGAGCTGAAGACCAAACACCAGGTTGAGTTCCTTCCCTTTGAACCAGTTCACTGCATAGGTGTTCTGGGCCACCGCCAGGGACTCACCGCCGATCCTACCCAGAGAGAGCACTTAGTTAGGGAGAGAAGTGGCTTGGAGCTGTAGCAAGGACAAGCTCTAAAAAGAATCTTACCCAAACACAAAGCGTCCGATCTCCATTAACCAGAATAGATCTAGAAGTGCCCCAACAGCAACTATAACCTGTGGAAATACACAGTGGTGGGAAAAAAAACAGCAGGCACGCTGAAAAGTAAAGATAGCTTATCTTAAGGTATAGGGGGCAGCATGTTCACTTTCGGATAAATAGCATGCCCAATTTCAACTTCCTGCTACTCATGCCAAGAATATAAGATATGGATATTATTAGTAGATTTGGATAGAAAACACTGAAGTTTCTAAAACTGTTTGAATCATGTCTGAGTATAACAGAACTTATGTAGCAGGCAAAACTCAGGACTAACCGTTCAGGTTCTCATTGGGAAACAATATTTCTTAGGAACTTGTTTTCAGTTCCTACCGCTTCCACTGGATGTCACCAGTCTTTGGAATTTGGTTGAGGTTATTCCTTTGTGCAATGAAGAAGTATGGCCATCTAGGAACTGCGTAACACTGCTGAGAGTTGCGCAAGACTTAAAAAGTAGCTTGGTTTGTTGTCTTCCTGTATTGAACACAGATAAATCCGTCTTCAATTTGATTGATTAACATTTTTTTTAAATACCTAAAGTTTTATTACAAAAGCAGTTTGAAATGTTTTGACAAAGTTTACAGGCAACTTTTAAAATATTTTGTAGTGACGTTGCGCAATTTGGAAGATGTTTTTTTTCTGGATCAAACGCGTCAAATAAATGGACATTTTGGATATATATGGACGGAATTAATCGAATAAAAGGACCAATTGTGATGTTCATGGGACATATTGGAGTGCCAACAAAAAAAGCTCGTCAGAGGTAAGGCATGTTTTTTTTTCTTTTTTTCTGCGTTTTGTGTAGCGCCTGCAGGGTTGAAATATGCTACCCTCTGTTTACTGCTGTGCTATCATCAGATAATAGCGTCTTATGCTTTCACCGAAAAGCCTTTTTAAAAATCTGACATGTTGGCTGGATTCACAACGAGTGTAGCTTTAATTTACTATCTTACATGTGTGATTTAATGAAGGTTTGATTGTTATCATTTTATTTGAATTTGCCACGCTGCATTTTCCCTGGCTTTTGGCCATAAGAAGTTAATAGAAAATGACTCAAGCAAAAGTCCCCCAGTAAAATACTACGTGAGTAAAAAAGTAGCTGGTTTTAAATGTACTTAAGTACAGCGCAGGAAGAAGTACAATTGTCATACTTGAGTAAAATTTACAAGTAAAAGTTCTACATCATATTCCTTATATTAAGCAAACCAGACGGCACAATTTGAATGTATGTACAGCTGAAATCAGAAGTTTACATACACCTTAGCCAAATACATTTAAACTCAGTTTCACAATTCCTGAAATGTAATCCTAGTAACAATTCCCTGTATAAGGTCAGTTAGGATCACCATTTGATTTTAAGAAAGTGAAATGTCAATAATAGTAGTGTGATTTATTTCAGCTTTTTTCTTTCATCACATTCCCAGTGGGTCAGAAGTTTACATACAATCAATTAGTATTTGGTAGCATTGCCTTTAAATTGTTTAACTTGGGTCAAACATTTCAGGTAGCCTTCCACAAGCTTCCCACAATAAGTTGGGTGAATTTTGGCCCGTTCCTCCTGACAGAGCTGGTGTATCTGAGTCAGGTTTGTAGGCCTTCTTGCTCACACATGCTTTTTCAGTTCTGCCCACAAGTTCTCTATAGGATTGAGGTCAGGGTTTTGTGATGGCCACTCCAATACCTTGACTTTGTTGTCCTTAAGCCATTTTGCCACAACTTTGGAAGTATGCTTGGGGTTATTGCCCATTTGGAAGATCCATTTGCGACAAAGATTCAACTTCTTGACTGATGTCTTGAGATATTGCTTCAATATATCCACATAATTTTCCATCCTCATGAAGCCATCTATTTTGTGAAGTTCACCAGTCCCTCCTGCAGCAAAGCACCCCCACAACATGATGCTGCCACCCCTGTGCTTCACGGTTGGGATGATGTTCTTCGGCTTGCAAGCATCCCCTTTTTCCCTCCAAACATAACAATGGTCATTATGGCCAAACAGTTCTATTTTTGTTTCATCAGACCAGAGGACATTTCTCCAAAAAGTATGATATTTGTCCCCATGTGCAGTTGCAAACAGTAGTCTGGCTTCTTTATGGCGGTTTTGGAGCAGTGGCTTCTTCCTTGCTGAGCAGCCTATGTCTATACAGGGCTCGTTTTACTGTGGATTTAGATACTTTTGTACCTGTTTCCTTCAGCATCTTCACAAGGTCCTTTGCTGTTGTTCTGGGATTGATTTGCACTTTTCGCACCAAGATACGTTCATCTCTGCGTGGTCCCATGGTGTTTATACTTGCATAATAATATTTGTACAGATGAACGTGGTACCTTCAGGCATTAACATTTCTCCCAAGGATGAACCAGATTTGTGGAGGTCTACATTTTTTTCTGAGGTCTTACCTGATGTCTTTTGTTTTTTCCCATGATGTCAAGCAACAAGACATTGAATTTGAAGGTAGGCCTTGAAATAGATCCACAGGTACACCTCCAATGGACTCAAATGAAGTCAATTAGCCTAACAAAAGCTTCTAAAGCCAAGACATAATTTTCTGGAATTTTCCAAGCTGTTTAAAAGGCACAGTCAACTTAGTGCATGTAGGCCTCCCGGGTGGCGCAGTGGTTAAGGGCGCTGTATTGCAGCGCCAGTGCGCGCTAACCAAGGTTGCCAGGTGCACCCTCCGACACATTGGTGCGGCTGGCTTCCGGGTTGGATGCGCGCTGTGTTAAGAAGCAGTACGGCTGGTTGGGTTGTCTATCGGAGGACGCATGACTTTCAACCTTAGTCTCTCCCGAGCCCATATGGGAGTTGTAGCGATGAGACAAGATAGTAGCTACTACAACAATTGGATACCACGAAATTGGGGAGAAAAAGGGGTAAAAATTCAAATTTTCAAAATAATGGGAAAAAAAGAAAAAAACTTTGTGCATGTAAACCTCTGACCCCTGGAATTGTGATACAGTGAATTAGAAGTGATTGTTGGAAAAATTACTTGTGTCATGCACAAAGTAGATGTCCTAAACGACTTGCCAAAACTATAGTTTGTTAACAAGAAAATTGTGGAGTGGTTGAAAAACAATTCTTAATGAACCCAACCTAAGTGTAAGTAAACTTCCGACTTCAACTGTGTTCACACACACAATAGTTCAGGTTTGGGGTCACTTAGAAATGTCCTTAATTTTGAAAGAAAATAAATGTTGTCCATTAAAATAACATAAAATTGATCAGAAATACAGTGTAGACATTGTTAATGTTGTAAATGACTATTGTAGCTGGAAATGGCAGATTTATTTTATGGAATATCTACATAGGCACAAAGAGGCCCATTATCAGCAACCATCACTCCTGTGTTCCAGTGGCACGTTGTATTAGCTAATCCAAGTTTATCATTTTAAAAGGCTAATTGATCATTAGAAAACCCTTTTGCAATTATGTTAGCACTGCTGAAAACTGTTGTCCTGATTAAAGAAGCAATAAAACTGGCATTCTTTAGACTAGTTGAGTATCTGGGGTTCAGCATTTGTGGATTCGATTACAGGTTCAAAATGGCCAGAAACAAAGACCTTTCTTCTGAAACTCAGTCAGAAATGTCTATTCCATGTGAGAAATTGCCAAGAAACTAAAGATCTCGTACAAAGGTGTGTACTACTCCCTTCAAAGAACAGCGCAAACTGGCTCTAACCAGAATAGAGTGGGAGGCCCAAATGTCTGAACAGTCGTGTAAAAAGTACAGATACTCCAAAAAACTACTTCTGTACTTTAAAGTATTTTTATACAAGTACATTACACCACTGGAAATAAACCAATTGAATTTGTACTACATATTTTGAAGTAGAGCAGCTCTCAAATACATCTCCATCATGTGGTGTTTACCTACCTGTCCAACGCAGACAAACAAGGCGAAGATTATCGTTCCTAGCCTAACAGGATAGGAGAAGCACAGTGACAGAAACTAAATTAGGGATTATATGAAGTGAATATGAACATGTTCATCACAATGTTATCTCTCCTTGTGTTGCTGGAGATGACTGCCCTAGTTCATCATAGATTCAGATTAATCCACACACACAATTACCTCAGCATCTTTTGTTGTCAGAGGTTTATGGTGAGACTAGAGATTTCCTACTAGAGCACTGGAAGACAAACACTACCCATATTAGTGGGTAGACGGGCTGTATTGTCCATGGAGGAGAGTGTGGGGGAAAACACACCTCCAACAGGAATCTGCACCAGAGTGATTACAGAATCCCTTGTCATATTATATAAATGTGACGTACAAGGTCCCTATTGTGTAAACCTCACCGTATCTACGAATTTTACACAGTTTTTGCTCTGAGCAGCACTATGCATGAGTTGTGTGACTGTAACCAGGTTGTCACTGGAGGCAAGAGGTTAAATACCATGTCTGCGCCTGTACAAAGCTGTTGTCCTTGGAAGGCAATAAACAACTATTCCATGTAGGGATGATGTGCTAGTACAGTAATGTTTCATTAGTAACCTGTAGTCCTACCTGATGCCAAAGACCCTGTCGAGCAGGAAGCCCCCCAGGAAACAGAGCACCACGTTGGGCCAGGAGTACCAGGCATAGAGCTGCATGAACATGGATGTGTTGAGCTTCATGTCCTGGTGCAGACCAGAGAGGACAGAGAATGTCAGTGCATTGGAAGCCCAAATTACTAGAAAAAGTAAAACATAAAAGCAGGAAAACACAAATATGAACTCTGAGTGCATGGACCAACCATACACTAACTATGACCTATTGGTCTTTTTGCAGTTTTAGAAAATCTTTGAGTACAGCGATAGAGAAACGTACCTATGCTAGTTCTAATGAGCCAGTTCCTTGTTAGTGCCGACAGAACACCAGACGACACATTGCTTTGTTTCACTTATCTGCAAGTTTACAACATCGTCATGAAGAGTCAGATTTACACATATAATTACAATGGGCCATAGACTTACAATAACAAAACATTTTGTGAAGTTATTTTCTATATTGAAGCATCGGAGGAAGGCTCTGACATACAGTAGTCTACACTACAATGACGACAGGGTGGCATGACGGTGTCATGACCCCAAAGTTCTGCATGTGTCAGAAGGAAACTTCAGTCCTCCTTCCTCACCTGTATGACTTGAGTCTGCAAAGCAGCGGGGTTATCGTAACAGAAGTAACTTCCTGAAACAAAGTAACGCTGTTAGTGGGTAGAATTGATACATTGTGTTTGGTACATCGAGGTGCCACTACATTCTAAACCCGCTCTGATTTGATTGATACGGTCATAAAAGGCTACGGCGTGGTGAAAAGATAACCAAACTAACAACGATTCAACGAAGTCTGATATCCAAAAGCAATTAGTCTGACAGCTGAATGAAGCCTAAACTTTCTCCAAAGAGTTGATGGAACCGCACTGCTCACCGAATCCGAGAAAGCACATAAAAAGCAGGACGAAAATGCGATGAAGCAGTCGTCTCGGGTCACAGAGCGCGGACATCGGTTTGACCGGTCCGCTTTCATTTCTGGGACCTGAAGAAGAGATACCCCCTTCCTCGTCCAAAAGCTTCTGTCGCTCTTCCGCCATCTTCGTCTGTGTTTTGGAATGGAAGGGAAAAGGTTAATAGCGCGCAGATAGTCAAATGACGTACTGCTCCACGTGACTCGCCTCGGGTTGAGCGCAGCAGTAAGGAGCGCAAAAGTAGTGATGGATCGTTCGCGAACGAGTCGGCTCTAAGAGCCAGCTCTTGTCGGTGAACGTTTGGAGCCGGCTCGCATATCAGAAGAGCCCAAACTATTTAAAATTAAGATATGAATAATCAAAATATTTAAATGAATAGAATTAACTAATTCAAAGGACGAACTAAATATATAATAGTATAGGCCTAAATGCTCAAGCGCACACATTCGTTCTGACTTTCTGCTCAGACTATCAGCCTCACCTGCTGTTCCTATCAATCAGACATGCAGTGTCAACCAATGAACCAAAGATGCGTGAGGGAGGGCCGAGCCAACTCACTCACAGTCACACACTAACATGCTGACCAGACCTGAAACGTTGAGTGCGAGAGCCTTGCAAAATATATGTAGAAACACTGCTGGCGGCGCCAACGAGCGTCTGCGTTGCCAAGGGCTAAAATAGAAGTCATTCCTAGCCTGCCTCTCCCATCTCCTCATTGGTTTATAGAAGCAGGTACCCACGTGCCATCTCCTCATTGGTTATACCCACATGGGTGATTGAAAGACGAAATGTTTTGCCGGTAGTCATGGTAAAAGTGTAGATGCCAATCACCATATAAGTTCAAATATGAAAAAGTTCAGGAAGGAGGAGAGATGACTAGAAACGATTCGGTTGGCCATTTTATGTGTGGATTAATTGTCGGAGTAGAGGACCTTGTGCATTGAGAAACTTAAGGGCCTGCTAGTGATAGTGGTGGAGCCAGCACCTCCACACGTGGAGATGTATCCACTCAGTGAAGTAGGCAATGCAGTCATCTATGGATCAGTTTATGCCAAAGTCTGTCTGTAGCAAAACCGGGCCAAATTCATATTGCATTGGCTAAAATGATTGCCACCGATTTCCAGCCATTTTAGATCGTGAAGGAGAGAGGTTTTAGAAATTATAGCAATAGTCTAAATCCAATGTACACAATTCCAAGCAGGAAAACCCTTTCAAAATTCCACAACTGTACGAGAGCACACAGGCTTCAGTGCGGGAAAGAGTCCAAAAAGCTACTGCAGTTTGCCTTACCACTGACTGCTGGACATCAAGGGTAACCACTTCTTACATGTCGGTTACATGTCACTTCATTGAAGATTTTTCGATATCTAGCTGTCTTCTGGACTGCTTTGAGTTCAGCGACAGACACACCTCAGAGAACTTGGTAGAGGAACTGTTGAGAGTGGCCAGAGAACGGCAAGTGGAAAAGTGGTCTGTTGTGTTAGCGACAATGCAGCTAACAACCAAAGCCATGAAAATGTTTAAATGGGCCCATCATCCATGTCTTGCTCACACAATCAACCTGATTGTAAGAGATGCTCTGAAGGTGATGAAGCCCACTGTGGACAAAGTGAAAGCAGCTGTGGAATACTTCCACAGGAGCACAGTAGATGCTGAAAAACTAAAGTTTATACAACGCCAGATGGGGATGCCTGAGCTGAGGCCTAAACAAGACTGCACTACAAGGTGGAATTCAACATTTTATATGTTGAAGCAATTTCTTCAGTCAAAGGATGCCATCATCTCTACCCTGGCCATTGTCAATGCACCTGTTGATGCTCTGACCCCAGAGGAATGGGAGGTGGTGGAGGAGGTGTGCAGAGTCCTGGAACCCTTTGAGCAGGTCACTGTGGAGATCAGTGGAGAGAGGTACAGTAAGTAGTTATTACTACATCATTATTTAATCCAGTATTATATATGTATACAAGCATTAGATGAGAATGTAGTATCAGTAGACAAAACATGAACCTGAACTAATAAGTTACTGTTCTCTCTTTTCAGCTATGTGACAGCCTCAAAAATGATACTCCTGTGTAAGGGTCTGCAGCGAATCACAGCCAGCCACCAGAGAGAAGCAAATGTAACCACAGAGTTGATGGGCACCCTATGCTGATCAATGGACAGAAAGTTCCACAGAATGGAATATAATCACGTGCTAACAGAAACCGCTGCACTTGACCCCAGGTTTAAGAAGTTAGCCTTCAGTGATGCCAGAGCGATTGATGAGACTCTTCAAAGAATAACCTCAGCAGCAGGAAGGAATAGCCCCAGCAGTCAGCTGGCTCAGGCACCAAGGCGACAGGAAGAAGAGGGAGGGACAGCCCCAGCAGTCAGCTGGCTCAGGCACCAGGGCGACAGGAAGAAGAGGGAGGGACAGCCCCAGCAGTCAGCTGGCTTAGGCACCAGGGCGACAGGAAGAAGAGGGAGGGACAGCCCCAGCAGTCAGCTGGCTCAGGCACCAGGGTGACAGGAAGAAGAGGGAGGGACAGCCCCAGCAGTCAGCTGGCTCAGGCACCAGGGCAACAGGAAGAAGAGGGAACAGATGGAGCAGAAGCACCAGCAGTAGTGCCACAAACATCTGCTGTTTGGATGCTGTTTGATGAAAGAGCAACTGGGGATGTAGCACGAATGAATCCCTCAGCAGATGCCATAATGGATCCTATTTGGAGGAGCCCTCTGAGCTGATGGAAGAACAAGGCCTCTGTCTACCCAAGGCTTACTAAAGTCATGACAGAGAGACTTTGCATCGTGGCCACATCCGTTCCTTCAGAGGGTCTTCTTGAAAACGGGACAAATAATTACTGAGAGAAGAAACCACATCAGCCCCTTGAAAGTGAGGCATTTATGAATGCAAATCTCTCATAAAAGCGAAATATGGTCAGCATTTCTGTGTGCTGCTGGTTATAACATGGCATAAAAGGAGAGAAAAGAGGGACCAGTTTAATGTTTTAAGTGGGATGCTGCAGTTTTGCACATAATTTATTTCTTATGTTGTTCAGATTGTATTTGTTTTGAATTGTTACATTTATATGCACTTTGTTTATATACATTAAGTTACACTTTAAATGCAAATGTTTAATAGCATTCTTTTTCATAACAAACCAATGCATTTTTAAATACAGGAGAAACAGAACGAGACAATCATTTGTGCCAGGTGTGATATCCCTCCTAAAATAGCTCAGGCGATTGTTCCCATTGACTTCGTAAGGCCAGCAGGCTAGTCTTTTCTTCTTTTATATTTAATGTTTTATTTCTTACTATTATTTTTATTGGTGCGTAACCACTAAAGTTGTATTGTCAATTTTGTTTTGTATTTAAGAGGCACTTTAAAATGTGTACATGACACTGCAACAAAATTTCCCCATGGGGACAATAAAGTCAGTAAGTTAGTTAAGGTAGAGTATGATTTCATTTGATTAGAATTGTTTTAACACCAATCAGTAAACTATCGCAAACTGTTTGACTTGAAAAAATTTAAAAAACTTTTTTTTTTTTTAAAGAGCCGTTTGGGAGCCAAAAGAGAAGTCTCTTTTTGGTGAGCTGAGCTGAATGAGCCGGCTCACTGAAAAGAGCCGGAACGCCCATCACTACAAAATAGATCAGTGTCTGAAAATAACATGTTTTATTTTAGACCATTCAATACAATGGTGATTGCTACAGCGGGACATTCATAGTCAGAATATATCACCCCATATATTGAATGAAATTAATTTCACTATAATACATAGAAACAAGGCCAAAATCAAAAATAAATGAATGCATAATTAAATAAATATATATGCATGTAAATGTAAAAATAAATGTACACAGAAAATCAATAAAAACACAATTTGATTAGTTATTTTGCATTTACTTATTTTGCCAAAATATGCATCTTCCTAATTATTAATTTCTGTATTTTTTTCTGTCCCCATTTCTTTATTTTTGCCAACTTTTATTTCTTAATGTATTTATGCATTTATTCTTCCCTATGCAAATTATGAGGTGGGGCTTCAACATTCAGGCATAGCAATCAAGCCCAGAGTGTCACGTTCGTTATAAAGATGAGTCTAAGGCGCAGCAAGTGAGTAGAGTTCATGTTTTTAATTCAACCGGAACTCAGCAAAACAAAAAAACAAACAACCGAAACGTGAAGCTATACTACTAGTGCAAATTGGCAACTAAACATAGAACAAGATCCCAGAAACACCAAAGGGAAATGGCTACCTAAAAATGATCCCCAATCAGAGACAACAATAAACAGCTGTCTCTGATTAGGAACCATATCAGGCCAACATATAATTACAAAAACCCCTAGACAATACAAAACTAGTGTACCCACCCTAGTCACACCCTGACCTAACCAAAATATAAAGAAAGATATCTCCGGTCAGGGCGTGACACAGAGAGCGGATAGGTTGTACAGTCGTGGCCAAAAGTTTTGAGAATGACAAATATTAATTCACACGCTGCCTCAGTTTGTATGATGGCAATTTGAATATACTCCAGAATGTTAAAGAGTGATCAGATGAATTGCAATTAATTGCAAAGTCACTCTTTGCCATGCAAATGAACTGAATCCCCCAAAAACATTTCCACTGCATTTCAGCCCTGCCACAAAAGTGTTAACTAAATGGCTCGGGGAACAAAACATTGATATTTTGGGTCCATGGCCAGGAAACTCCCCAGACTTGTGGTCAATCCTCAAGAGGCAGGTAGACAAACAAAACCCCACAAATTCTGACAAACTCCAAGCATTGATTATGCAAGAATGGGCTGCTGTCACACCTTGGTCTTAGTATTTTGTGTTTTCTTTCTTTGGTCAGGCCAGGGTGTGACATGGGTTTATTTTGTGGTGTGTTTTTGTATTGGGGTTTTAGTAGGTATTGGGATTGTGGTTGAGTAGGGTTGTCTAGCATAGTCTATGGCTGCCTGAGGCGGTTCTCAATCAGAGTCAGGTGATTCTCATTGTCTCTGATTGGGAACCATATTTAGGTAGCCTGGGTTTCACTGTGTGTTTGTGGGTGATTGTTCCGGTCTCTGTGTTAGTTGTCACAAGATAGGCTGTATAGGTTTTCACGTTACGGTTGTTTTGTATTGTTCATTTTCATTAAAGAGCATTAACCACCACGCTGCATTTTGGTCCGCTCCTCTTTCAACAGACGAACGCCATTACAGCTGCCATCAGTGGTCCAGAAGTTAATTGACAGCATGCCAGGGCGGATTGCAGAGGTCTTGAAAAAGAAGGGTCAACACTGCAAATATTGAATCTTTGCATCAACTTCATGTAATTGTCAATAAAAGCCTTTGACACATCAAATGCTTGTAATTATACTTCATTATTCCATAGAAACATCTAATTAAAAATAGCAAACTTTGTGGAAATTAATGTGTCATTCTCAACTTTTGGCTGCGACTGTAGGTCCTCCCTAGAGAGGGAGAAAGATGCAGTAACAGATTAAGTCTAACACTTTCTGTTACTGCATCCAGCACTGCATCCAGCACTGCATCCAATTTATATAGCCCTTCGTACATCAGCTGATATCTCAAAGTGCTGCACAGAAACCCAGCCTAAAACCCCAAACGGCAAGCAATGCAGGTGTAGAACCACGGTGGCTAGGAAAAAACTCCCTAGAAAGGCCAAACCCTAGGAAGAAACCTAGAGAGGAGCCAGGCTATGAGGGGTGGCCAGTCCTCTTCTGGCTGTGCCAGGTGGAGATAACAGAACATGGCCAAGATGTTCAAATGTTCATAAATGACCAGCATGGCCAAACAATAATAACCACAGTAGTTGTCGAGGGTGCAGCAAGTCAGCACCTCAGGAGTAAATGTCAGTTGGCTTTTCATAGCTGATCATTAAGAGTATCTCTACCACTCCTGCTGTCTCTAGAGAGTTGAAAACAGCAGGTCTGGGCCAGGTAGCACATCCAGTGAACAGGTCAGGATTCCATAGCCACAGGCAGAACAGTTGAAACTGGAGCAGCAGCACAGCCAGGTGGACTGGGGACAGCAAGGAGTCATCATGCAGGTAGTCCTGAGGCATGGTCCTAGGGCTCAGGTCCTCTGAGAGAAAGAGCATACTTAAGTTCACACAGGACAAGTAAGTACTCCAGATATAACAAACTGACCATAGCCCCACGCCACAAACTACTGCAGCATAAATACTGGAGGCTGAAACAGTTCAGCCGTTACTGCAGCCGTTACTGCAGCCAATACTTCAGGGGTGGAGTAG
This sequence comes from Oncorhynchus kisutch, assembly GCF_002021735.2. NCBI lineage: Eukaryota > Metazoa > Chordata > Actinopteri > Salmoniformes > Salmonidae > Oncorhynchus > Oncorhynchus kisutch. Next base: position 59,859,732 of record NC_034188.2, on the reverse strand, counting down.
GCCGAGACACTGTTGATGGTGAGCTAGCTAATATTCAAATATAATGTATTATAATTAATATTACATATTATTTATAACCAAGTGCAAACCAAGTGTAAAGTAAGAATGTGCCCCCGACTACTGACATATCACTTAATTTTCTGTTATATAGCCTAACTTGTGCATAAGACTAGTGTACTTAAAATATTAGACAACATGACACAAGCTAAGCTGATCTATTGGTTTAGAATATATTTTTGAAATCATAGTTTTTTTCTAAAGGGTGAAGTTACAAGGCTATTTGGTGCGTATAATAACCAAACAAGGTCAAGGAGTAAACCAATGATTACCCAAACAAACACACTTTCCACGTACACCCACACATTTTGCTGTCTTGGGCGGAAATACACAACTACTGTCTCAAGCAGGGTTGGCAAAGAGCACCTCCGGCGAGTGCGGTGGGTGAGAGGTGCCTGAACTTTCGAGGTATGCCATTTGACAAAAGTTGTGCTGAAAAATAATCATGGTCACATCACTTGATAGACAAAAGGGAGCCTTCAACCAGACATTTAAAGTTAATCAACAGTGAACCAAATTGTTTTGTGCAATATTGTGACAATTGGATTTATGGTGTGCACAAATCTAAGTCTCAGAACCTATAACTTTAATGTGTAAGGGGGTTTCTTGTTGAGTTATGAAGAGATTCTTGCATATTTGATTTAAATTTGCATAGTGTATACTACTGACCCTAGATTGGCACCTGTACTCTGAGAAGCCTGATAACTTCTATGGCTATTAAATATGAAATCCTACTCATGTGATTGAAGCTAATCTGGGCATGTAGTTATCAAGCTTCTCAGAGTATGAGTGCTGATCTAGGGTCAGTTTTGCTATCAAAGAATAAGGCTAGAATATAGACAGGGGAAATGTGATCATAGATCTGCACCATAGTGCAAGAAGCTGGACAGCTGGCCCAGATATCACACCATTTTGAAGGTCCTGTCAGTTAGATATGTACACTCACCGTCCACTTTACTAGGTATTAGGTGTTAACGCAAATAGCCTGCTCCTTCGAACAGCGAATCACGTGGCTGCCTGCAACTCAATATATAGAGTATATAGAGTAAAGAGCTTTAGTTGTTGGTCGACCAAACATTAGAACGGGCAAGATGAGTAATCTAAGCAACTTTGACCGTGGTATGATTGTTGATGCCACATATGGTGGTTCCAGAATCTCAGAAACAGCTGCCCCTTCTGGAATTTTTACACACTACAGTCTCTAGAGTTTACAGAGAATGGTATGATAAGTGAGTGGCAGTTCTGTGGGCAAAAACACCTTGTTAATGAGAGACGTCAAAGGAGAATGTCCAGATTCATTCAAGCTCACAGAAAGGCCACAAATCCTCAAATAACAGATGTTTAAAACAGTGGTGTGCAGAAGGACATCTCTTAACATACAACACCGGGAATAATTCAGGCTGTTGTGGAGGCAAAAGGGGGTCATACCCAGTACCTAAATAGGTGTACCTAATAAAATGTGTTATAAAAAGAGTATAATGATAAAAATCAGGTTTGCAAGTTAAATATATGTTTTGTTAGTCATTATCTCACAGGTAATCAAGAAAGCTCACAAGAATTTGTGGAGTTCATTTTAACTTCGTTTCTAAAGTTGAGACGAGGGCGGGTACGAGATACTGAACATTTCTGGAACTACACGGATCCGTCATTATACCTGTCCCAAGCCCCAATCAGGGCTACAGTGCGAGATATCTGAAAAGACCCTTGTGTCATGATAAATCATGCTACTCTGTACATTTGGATTTAACTTCATTAGTTTTGATTCATAAGATTTCTGTTTTATGATATACCGTAGCTTGCTCAAATGTATAGCTTGCTCAAAACTTATATTTTAACAATTTCTACATTCTGTGCTCATTCATAATTGTTAGATAGTTGTGTAAATCTGTAGAAGTGTATTTTTTAAATTCCTTTGTAAATGACCACAAACTAATGTAATGTGGGTCTGAAGAAGCTTAATCCTTACGAAGAATGCAACTTAACCTATTCTATTGTTTTTTGATGATTCTGGACAAGATTGTCTGGCCTTGTAATAAGGACGTTGATGAGGATACCCTCACCTTGGAGGACCAATGCAGTCTTACATTTCCTAAGGAAATGTATAGAAAGTGTCATAAGTCTATTTCCATTGCTTGATGCACTGATAACCTTATCTTGATGTGAGTCTTTAATCAAATGTAACATTTTTCTTTAGAAAATTATTTAATCTCTGATCACACAATCAGGGTGTTAAGTGGAACACTAAGCCCCAAACACTGTCAGTTCAAGTAAAGGTTTTATGTGCATATATCTTGGTAGGATAGTGTTTCATTTTTGGAGAGAGAGGTTAAAGTACGTTTCCTTCATTGCATGTTTAGAAAAAAGGCCCAAAAAGTAGCTATTGTAGACCTTTGAATTTTACAATTTAAATATCTAGCATTTAGATAATTGCTACAATATTTTGCCTTTTGTGTTGGAGTATGTTTGTGTAATGCCAAGAGTGTGCAAAGCTGTCAAAGGCCAATGTGGCCATTTGAAGAATATCAAATATCAAATATATTTTGATGTTTTGTTTACTACATGATTCCATATGTATTATTTAATAGTTCTGATGTCTTCCCTATTATTCTACAATGTAAAAAAAACCTTGAATGAGTAGGTGTTCTAAAACTTTTGAATACTTATTGACTCAAGACTCAGCCTTTCATTTTTAAGTAATTTGTAAAAATGGGGGGGGGGGGGGTACTCTGGTAAGCTTTGGGGAAGTGGGTTTTGTTTCTCTGTCTGTATCCTACAGAGCAGCCAGAAGCAGGAGCCAAAGGAGTTGGAGTTGTAGTCACTGCTGACACCACTATGGCTTCGTTAAGGGATATCTACAACTCCGCAGTCAACTATTTACTTTATACGCGTGTGTGTAGTAGACATGTATCACAGGCAAACATTGACACTTCTACAAAGTGAGTAACATTTCTCATGGGACTGCAAGCATGCCCTGAGGTAATGGGGTCAGGACCCTCATGAAATCATAGGCCCGCTCACTAACTAATCACGTGAATTTTAACCCCTAACCCATGGCTCTTTTCAGTTTCTGTAATTTTTCTAAACTTTCTCCGCTGAGAACACTACAGTATCTCCGGGGTTTATGAAAATTCCATTAATGTCGTTTAGAATCTCCCACAATTCCCTTCTGCAGGGTCATCTGCCAGATAATTTAATATGAGGCTGAAGAATGGGCCTCACCTGGCTCCACTCACCGCTCTAACGGCATTGTAGCTCATTCATTTCCTGCCCAAATACCAGGCCCTGTTGCTGGCGAGGGAGGAAGATGATATTTGATTATTATATTAATCAGACGCGAAAGTAAATCAGGTCGGAGGTGTCCTAAATCCCCATGCCCATTTTGTGATAAATAAATGAAAAATAAATGTATCTGACAAAATGGCGGTATGATTATTATTATGAATAATACATCCCTGCCAGCCTCTCTTGATGTTGCAGGTCAAAGGCCCTTCAGTTTTCACTGCTACCTAATTCCCATCAGAGCAGTGTGCCTGGTACACCCTGTGTCTTCAGTGTCTTACCCATCAGTGATGGATCATAATACATCCTAATCTGTTGTTACAGCATCACACATGGAGATCCATCATACCCCAGCCCCACTGTCTGAGTTCAATGTTGCGGGAGACAACCTTTACCCTAGCCCATTCATAGATTGTAGGCTAATGCCTTACCATCTGCCACGCGGAGGGAATGCACTGACGTTAAGATAATGCTTCGATGCTCTGTATAAACGTTAATAATCCTCGCTTGCTATACGGTTTTGGAAACATTGAACACTCAACTAAATTATCATCCAAAAATAACTTTACCAATACAAAACGGTACAGCTGTTTTACCACAGAATCCCACAGAGGTTGTGTAACAGCTTTAAGAAAAAAAAAAAACTAAATTTCGTTTTTTCCCCCCTCCCGGTTTCCATTAGCTCAGCCGGTAGTGTCATTGTAATAAATGTGCAATGCAAATCTCTTTTAAAAACGACACACGGTAATCTTATCTTCTGTATTTCTAAAATTATTTCTGTGATATGAAAGTTAAGCTCAAGTTTTCCAAAACCGTATCGCAAGCTAGGATTATTATAAACATTTCTCAACGTTAAAACAGAGCGTCAGCATTGTAGTACACATGGTCCATACGTTCAACTGAGAACCCTATAGAGCTGGTTGTACGCCCCCTTGGGTTCTCAAAAGCTACAATTGCCCCAAAGTGTAGATTTAGGATCAGCTAAACTTATTTGGATTTATTAAAATTAAATGTGTTAAACTGTCCAGTGAGAATCTCACTTTTAAATGTTCATAAAAGTTCAACTCATACACAAATCATTTTTTTCTATGATTTGGGATTTCTGTGCTTGGCCTGGTATGGTTCTGAGGTAGCTGTCAATCGTTGTCCCTGATTGAGAACCACTTAGGTAGCCTGGTTTCACTTTTGAGTTTTGGGTGCTTATTTTCCATGTCAGTGTTTTGTTCCACACGGAACTGTTTCGGTTTTTCACGTGGTCGTTTGTTTTGTTCAGTGTTCATTATTCTTATTAAAAAACTAAGATGAACACTTACCACGCTGCGTATTGGTCCGATCCTTGCTACTCCTCCTGGAAATCTGATTGCTCCGTTTTGCTGGAGCTAAAAGCACTGTACCACTAAGGTTATATAATAAAATGTAGATTCATGCCAGTTAACAACATAGTTTGTCCTATTCTACACCTCCAGTGAGTATTAGCTTTGGAATTAGCCTACTTGTCATCTAAATGCTGTGCTAGCTGTAGCCCAGACTAATCTTAAAGCATGCTAATAGTGCGACATAAGACCACAGTAAAACTACAACAATACTTCATTTGTCTTATATGGCAGGGCTTGCAAACTATTAAAGACTACAAAGGGAAACACAGCCATGAGCTGCCCAGTGACACAAGCCTACCAGACAAGCTAAATCACTTCTATGCGCTTCGAGGCAAGCAACACTGAGGGATGCATGAGAGCATCAGCTGTTCCATACAACTGTGAGTAAGACGCTCTCCGTAGCCAACGTGAGTAAGACCTTTAAACAGGTCAACATACACAAGGCTGCTGGGCCAGACGGATTACCAGGACGTGTGCTCCGGGCATGTGCTGACCAACTGGCAGGTGTCTTCACTGACATTTTCAACATGTCCCTGATTGAGTCTGTAATACCAGCATGTTTCAAGCAGACCACCATAGGCCCTGTGCCCAAGAACACAAAGGCAACCTGCCTAAATGACTACAGACCCAGTCCCTCAGTGTGTCAGAGTGACCAATGAGCTGTCGCCCACTCTTAGCTATGATGTGGGCGTGCCCCAAGGGTCAATACTGGGGCCCCTCCTGTTCAGCCTGTACATTAATGATCTGCCTTCTGTCTGTACTGGGTCTGAAGTTCAAATGTATGCAGATGATACAGTGATATATGTGCATGCAAACTGCATAAGAACTCACTACTGTAATGGTCCAGGTTACAAAGTGGCTCGGTGACTCGTGTTTGCATCTCAATGTGAAAAAAACTGTTTGCATGTTCTTCACAAAGAGGGCAACAGATGCTACTGAGCCAGATGTCTATGTGGCAGGGGAGAAGCTCCAGGTGGTATCTGATTTTAAGTACCGTGGCATCATACTTGATTCCAACCTCTTTTAAAAAGCATGTGAAAAAGGTAATTCAAATAACCAAATTCAACCTAGCTAATTTCCGATTTATACGAAATTGTTTGACTACAGAGGTATCAAAACTAGTTCAAATCTATGGTACTCCCCCACTTAACATACTGCTTGACTAGTTGGGACCAGGTTGCTGTACAACATTTAAACCTATTCAGTCTGTCTACAAACAGGCTCTCAAAGTGCTTGATAGGAAGCCCAATAGCCATCACTGTTACATCCTCAGAAAGCATGAGCTCCTGAGTTGGGAAAATCTTGTGCAATACACCGATGCATGTCTTGTATTCAAGATACTAAATGGCCTGGCTCCCCCTCCACTCAGTATTTTTGTTAAACAGAAAACCCGAACATATGGCAGCAGATCCACAAGGTCTGCCATGAGAGGTGACTTCATAGTTCCCTTAAGGAAAAGCACCTTTAGTAAATCTGCTTTCTCTGTGAGAGCTTCCCATGTCTGGAATACACTGCCATCTGACACACAACTGCACCACATATCACACTTTCACAAAATGCATGAAGACATGGCTAAAGGTCATTCAGATTTGTGATCATAATCCCTAGCTGTGTGTTGCCGCTTTCCATGTTGTCTGTAGCTTGTGAGGTGTGGAAACACTTTGTTGCTTTTATGAATTTTGTCTTGCTGCTTTTTGTTCTGTTGCTCTGTCTGTATGCTACATCTTGCTTGTCCTATGTTGCTCTGCGTGTGCTCACTGCTCAATGATTGTCTATATTGTAATTGTTTTTAATAACCTGGAGCTCCACAGGGGTGAGTGCTCAGTCCCCTCCTGTACTCCCTGTTCACCCACGACTGCATGGCCAGGCACGACTCCAACACCATCATTAAGTTTGCAGACGACACAAAAGTGGTAGGCCTGATCACAGACAACGACGAGACAGCCTATAGGGAGGAGGTCAGAGACCTGGCAGTGTGTTGCCAGAATAACAACCTATCCCTCAACATAACCAAGGCTAAGGAGATGATTGTGGACTACAGGAAAAGGAAGACCGAACACACCCCCATTCTCATTGATGGGGCTGTAGTGGAGCAGGTTGAGGGCTTCAAGTTCCTCAGTATCCACATCAAACTAGAATGGTCCAAACACATCAAGACAGTCGTGAAGAGTGCACAACAAAGCCTATTCCCCCCCAGGAAACTAATGGATCCTCAGAAGGTTCTACCGCTGCAACAGCGAGAGCATCAATAAGACTCCTGAACAGATAATCAAATGGCTACCCGGACTATTTGCATTGTGTTGTGAGGCACATTGTTTGCGATAGTTCATCATTGCATGTTTGCACATTTTTAGACATTCGTTTGACTTTCTATCCTTGTTTTAGCCATTTTATTCTGATTTATGTCCAAGTATTTGCTCACATGTACTGATAATAAAACTTTAACAATGTACTATAACTGTTCCAGACTCGAACCTTTTTAATGTGAAAAAGCAACGGCCAGCTTCATCACAGAAAGGAAATTAAATGCATTCTGATTGCGCAACATTTCAAAATGCAGTCGCGAGAAAAAAGCAGTAGGCCTGCTGATGTGACTGTTGGGGATAGGAGGGTCTCAGCATTCTGTAGGTATGACATTCATTTTTCAACTTTCAATATTGAAAGTTTTAGCATCGTTCGGACAAAAGTAGCCTAGGCTAAGGTGTGGGGAAGCGCGCATCTGCCATTCAAGGTGATTGCATAGGTCTGTAGTAAAGGCTATGGCGCGGCGGGAAGCACATATCTGCCTTTCAAGGCCTATAGAGGCGACATCATTGGGTGGTATGCTTTAAAGTGAAGACATTCCATTTCATTGGTTACACTGTTGGTCATCACTAGAGGGTTAAATCACAAAACACTGAATTACCTATTGTAATTCATAAACAATATTTTGTTTTACATTAAGATATCAATACACAAGATCAAAACGCTGACAATAATGGTGCTGCCCATGCTCAAACTGTCTTTTGGCCACTAGAGGCCTCTATCATTCTCTATGCAAATAAAGCATCAGTGTAACTTTACCACAGCTTACACAGCTCAGCTGAAGTATTTGGGTTAACCCAAAACCCAGGATCGAGGGGCTGAGTGAATGTGGGCTGGACTCTGGAGGGGGGCATTGTGTGAGATGCCGTAGAAGTACCTGCCTTGGGATCCAGGAACACTCCAACTCTGGAGGACTGAGGGCCTGATACTTCAGTTGTAACATTATTGTGTGTGAAACAATAACCATCCCTAGAGAACTCTAAACTCCAGGACTTGTCATTGTATCAAAATAAGGTGTCCCCTCCTTGTCTCTTAATGTCTTTATGACACTGCTGTATCAGTACCATCACTTAATTCATCCTCCCAGTAACGTTGCCTGCCTGTATTCAGTGACTGTGGATACTGTCTGCTATTGCTGTTATTATTTTAGGATTGTGTCAGACTTTACTTCAGGGTAAAGAATCACATTGTAAGAACAATTCTCTGGTCTTGGGGCTCTGGAGGAGGCTGTAAAATATCTGTGTTCACTGCAGACACACAGAGAGGGAATATTATCATCGTACCATATTCTAGGGCCCTGCATTTTGCACAATCATGTCACATGATCTGGATTCAAAATATCTATTTCAAGCTTTTTCATCAAACTGTCCCCATTTCTTTTTGTGTCAGATGGTCCAGCATCATCCTCAGACAATTGCTTTTATTTTTTGATGTAATTCTCATTTCTGGATAAGGCTTAAAATACACAGTACATCTTGCTATGTCACATGATTGTGCAAAACACAGAGCCCTACATATTACACATGTATAAAGTGATGGCTGTGGGACCTTTCATTGGTCTAAAGTAGACTAGCCAACCAACCAAACTTTATTGTCCCTAAAGTGAAATTTGGTTGGTCAGCAGGGGTTACATGATACAAATTGAGAGCGTTAAGAGTTTAAAGTAAATAGTTTTAGTATTTACAACCCACCTGGAGTAGTGATCTTGGTCCATTGTCCTTTAAGGAAGTCTTCTAGTTTGTCTCAGCTCAGACAGACTTGCTCACATCTCCAAAGTATTGAAGAGGACAGACAACGATGGAGTAAGTCTGATGATTCACTAGGACTGGAGAGAGACTGATAACTGATAAGAGTGATAACTGATAAGAGAGAGGGCCAGAGAGAGAAATAAACATCATATTTTCACATTATTTTCAGTTCATTTTCATATCATATTCAGGGGGATATTTGGTAGGGTCAATTAAGGGGCACTTCTAGGTCTAAGTCAGTGTTAAATGTAATATGTTACTGCAACATTTAACAAGGCAGTATAGTTACCTGAAGAACATGGATGTGATCCTCTGTGAGAGCTCCTCCAGTTCAGCACCTCTCCTCAGCTATCTCCTGCTCCAGGAGTCCTTCAGCTCACCTCAATTCATTCTTCTCCTGGGCTCTGATCAGCTCCATCTCAGAGTGCCTTCTCTTGATGGAGCAGATCAGCAAAGATCCTCTCACTGTCCTCCACTGCTGCCTTTGAAGAGCGCTGTTAGAAGACAGACAGAGTAACAGTCTTCTTCCTCCTCTGACGAGGAGTAGTAGGAAGGATTGGAGGACCAATGCGCAGAGTGGTAAGTGTTAATCATTATTTTAATAGAACACTGAAAAAATATTAAATAACAACGTGAAATAACAAAAACCGAAACAGTTCCGTGTGGAACACACAGACACAAAAAATAAATCACCCACACCACACAAGTGGGAAAAGGCTACCTAAGTATGATTCTCAATCAGAGACAACTAACGACACCTGCCTCTGATTGAGAATCATACCAGGCCAAACACAAAAACCAACATAGAAAAAGGAACATGGACAACCCACCCAACTCACGCCCTGACCATACTAAAACAAAGACATAACAAAAGAACTAAGGTCAGAACGTGACAGAGAGAGAATTTTCTTTGTAGAACATAATACAGAAATTCAAAGCTGAAATGTTTTGAGTCAATAAGTATTCAACCCCTTTATAAAGATGCTGAATATCACTTTGAGCATGGTGAAGTTATTAATTAGGCTTTGGATGGTGTATGAATACACCCATTCACTGCAAAGATACAGCCGTCCTTCCTAACTCAGTTGCCGTAGAAGAAGGAAACTGGTCAGGGATTTTACCATGAGGCCAATGGTGATTTAAAAAAAAATACATGGTTTAATGGCTGTGATAGGAGATAACTGAAGATGGATCAACAACATTGTAGTTACTCCACAATACGAACCTAAATGACATAGTGAAAATAATAAAATATTCCAAAACATGAATCGTGTTTGTAACAAGGCACTTAAGTACCAACAAAATGTTTGGCAAAGAAATGAACTTTTTGTCCTGGATGCAACACAACACACCACTCTTCATATTTTAAAGCATGGTGGTGTCTGCATCATGTTATGAGTATGCTTGTCATCGGCAAGGACTAGGGAGTGTTTCTAGGATTAAAAGAAAAGGAATACAGCTAAACACAGGCAAAATCCTAGAGGAAAACCTGGTTCAGTCTGCTTTTCAACAGACATTGGGAGACAAATTCACCTTTCAGTAGGACAATAACCTAAAACACAAGGCTACACTGAAGTTGCTTACCAAGACGACATTGAATTTTAAAAGAATAATTGGAAAATATAGTCCAATCTAGGTGTGCAAAGCTCTTAGAGGCTTACCCCATAATAATCACAGTTGTAATCGCTGCCAAAGGTGTTTCTACCATGCATTGTCTCAGGGAGTGAATACTTATTTTTCATTATTAAAAAAATTATGTTAGAATTTGTCTTCAACTTTGACATCACAGAGTATATTGTGTAGATCGTTGACCAAAATTACAATGAAATCCATTTTAATCCCAGTTTGTAACACAACAAAATGTGGAAAAGGTCAAGGGTTGTGAATACATTCTGAAGGCACTGTTTATTTTTCAGAGATTTACCATTGAGTTGTTCTGGTCTTACCTGCTTCTGAGTCCTCTCTGCTGCAGCTGACACTGTATCATGGCCTTTATGTTCAACACACTGAACACTGTTGATCGGTACAGCAATAAAGAACCAGCACTTTGTGGTGATGAGAGCAGATCATCTCCAGTAGTTGTGCGGTGGCTATGAAAAAAGTGTGCGCCCTGATACCAGTAGATTCATAGTGAGGTTAGAGGTGAGTCTCACAGTAAGACAACAGACACACCATACAAGACATGAAGGCTTTCTGCTTTCGGTTCCCAGTGCATACATGACACGCCACGTCTCTAGATCCAGCATAGCACAGAGCAGGGGGCCGAACAAACCAAACAAATCCACATTAGGTTTAATGATGTAGTATCTCACGTGTCAAACTCATTCCACGGAGGGCCGAGTGTCTGCGAGTTTTACCTAAACTCTCCCCGGCACTTGAAAATTAAACAATTGACCCTCCCCTATACCCAAAATAATAATTCAAACGTTTAGTGGATAGCAGAGAGCATGTCTACCATTTACCAAAACGTTTTTGGACAGACCAGAGCCTTAGATAGGGCATTTTAGAAACTGTTCTTCTTCCTTGGAGCATTACATGGATCTCCTTTACAGTAAAAACACTGCATGAATCTATCATCGTATTTGCAGGTCAGAGAAAAAAATTGCCTTTCATAAAAATGTCATGCAATTCTACATCATTTTACATATTAGCAGATATGTTTTAATACCACAGAAATTACCGAAATTACCGGCTAAGAATGGACAGAATGTTCATCTTATCATATTTCTCCAATGCCAAATCAAATAAATGTTTATTTGTCACGTGTCGAATACAACAGGACCTTACCATGACATTTTTACTTACAAGCACTTAACCAACAATGCAGTTTTAAGAAAAAAAGAGTTAAGAAAATGTTTACTAAATGAACTAAAGTAAAATAAAGATATTTAAAAAAAGAGGTAGATAAATCAAATAAAAAATAACAAAATTAACCCAATAAAATAACAAGAATGAGGCTACACACTGGGGGTACAGGTTAGTCAATGTGCGGGGGTACAGGTTAGTCAATGTGCGGGGGTACAGGTTAGTCAATGTGCGGGGGTACAGGTTAGTCTAGGTCATTTGTACATGTAGGTAAGGGTAAAGTGACTATGCATAGATAATAACTAGCGAGTAGCAGCAGTGTAAAAATAAAGGGGGGGGGGGGGGGGGGGTCAATGCAAATAGTCCAGGTGGCCATTTTAGTATTTGTTCAGCAGTCTTATAGCTGGGGGGAAAAGCTGTTACAGAGCCTGTTGGACCTAGACTTGGTGCTCTGGTACTGCTTGCCGTGAGGTAGCTGAGAGAACTGTCTATGACTTGGGTAACTGGAGTCTTTGCCTTCCTCTGACACCGCCAGGTCCTGGATGACAGGAAGCTTGGCTCCAGTGATGTAGTGGGCTGTATGCACTACCTTCTGTAACACCTTACGGTCGGATGTCGAGCAGTTGCCATATCAGGCGGTAATGCAACCGGTCAGGATGCTCTCGATGGTGCAGCTGTAGAACTTTTGAGGATCTGGGGACCCATGCCAAATCTTTTCAGTCTCCTGAGGGGTAAAAGGCGATGTTGTGCCCACTTCATGACTGTCTTGGTGTGTTTGGACCATGATAGTTTGTTGGTGATGTGGACACCAGGGAACTTGAAACTCGAAACCCGCTCCACTACAGCCCCATCGTTGTGAATGGGGGCGTGTTTGGCCCTCCTTTTCCTGTTGGTCACGATCATCTCCTTTGTCTTGCTGACATTGAGGGATAGGTTGTTATCCTGGCACCACACTACCAGGTTTCTGACCTCCTCCCTATAGGCTGTTTTATCTTTGTCAGTGATCAGGCCTACCACCGTTGTGTTGTCAGCAAACTTAATGATGGGGTTGGAGTCGTGCTTGGCCACGCAGTCGTGGGTGAACAAGGAGTACAGGAGGGGACTAAGCACGCACCCCTGAGGGGCCCCTGTGTTGAGGATCAGTGTGGCAGATGTGTTGATGCCTCCCCTTACCACCTGGGGCCGGCCTGTCAGGAAGTCCAGGATCCAGTTGCAGAGGGAGGTGTTTAGTCCCAGGGTCCTTAGCTAATTTGGGCATTATGGTGTTGAACGCTGAGCTGTAGTCAATGAACAGCATTCTCACATAGTTTCTTTTGTCCTGGTGGGAAAGGGCCGTGTGGAGTGCACACGGCCCATCTGTTATTAGCTCTGTTACTAGCCTCAGCGAAACTTACAGTTGATTTGTCAGAGGACAAACCATTCACAGAGACAAAATAGCACTGAGACGGCACTTGTGAAGGTGGTAAATGACATTTTAATGGCATCGGACCGAGGCTCTGCATCTGTCCTCGTGCTCCTAGACCTTAGTGCTGCTTTTGATACCATCGATCACCACATTCTTTTGGAGAGATTGGAAACCCAAATTGGTCTACACGGACATGTTCTGGCCTGGTTTAGATCTTATCTGTCGGAAAGATATCAGTTTGTCTCTGTGAATGGTTTGTCCTCTGACAAATCAACTGTAAATTTCGGTGTTCCTCAAGGTTCCGTTTTAGGACCACTATTGTTTTCACTATATATTTGACCTCTTGGGGATGTTATTCGAAAACATAATGTAAACTTTCACTGCTATGCGGATGACACACAGCTGTACATTTCAATGAAACATGGTGAAGCCCCAAAATTGCCCTCGCTAGAAGCATGTGTTTCAGACATAAGGAAGTGGATGGCTGCAAACTTTCTACTATTAAACTCGGACAAAACAGAGATGCTTGTTCTAGGTCCCAAGAAACAAAGAGATCTTCTGTTGAATCTGACAATTAATCTTAATGGTTGTACAGTCGTCTCAAATAAAACTGTGAAGGACCTCGGCGTTACTCTGGACCCTGATCTCTCTTTTGAAGAACATATCAAGACCATTTCGAGGACAGCTTTTTTCCATCTACGTAACATTGCAAAAATCAGAAACTTTCTGTCCAAAAATTATGCAGAAAAATTTATCCATGCTTTTGTCACTTCTAGGTTAGACTACTGCAATGCTCTATTTTCCGGCTACCCGGATAAAGCACTAAATAAACTTCAGTTAGTGCTAAATACGGCTGCTAGAATCCTGACTAGAACCAAAAAATGTGATCATATTACTCCAGTGCTAGCCTCTCTACACTGGCTTCCTGTCAAAGCAAGGGCTGATTTCAAGGTTTTACTGCTAACCTACAAAGCATTACATGGGCTTGCTCCTACCTATCTCTCTGATTTGGTCCTGCCGTACATACCTACACGTACGCTACGGTCACAAGACGCAGGCCTCCTAATTGTCCCTAGAATTTCTAAGCAAACAGCTGGAGGCAGGGCTTTCTCCTATAGAGCTCCATTTTTATGGAACGGTCTGCCTACCCATGTCAGAGACGCAAACTCGGTCTCAACCTTTAAGTCTTTACTGAAGACTCATCTCTTCAGTGGGTCATATGATTGAGTGTAGTCTGGCCCAGGAGTGGGAAGGTGAACGGAAAGGCTCTGGAGCAACGAACCGCCCTTGCTGTCTCTGCCTGGCCGGTTCCCCTCTTTCCACTGGGATTCTCTGCCTCTAACCCTATTACAGGGGCTGAGTCACTGGCTTGCTGGGGCTCTCTCATGCCGTCCCTGGAGGGGGTGCGTCACCTGAGTGGGTTGATTCACTGTTGTGGTCATCCTGTCTGGGTTGGCGCCCCCCCCCCTTGGGTTGTGCCGTGGCGGAGATCTTTGTGGGCTATACTCAGCCTTGTCTCAGGATGGTAAGTTGGTGGTTGAAGATATCCCTCTAGTGGTGTGGGGGCTGTGCTTTGGCAAAGTGGGTGGGGTTATATCCTTCCTGTTTGGCCCTGTCCGGGGGTGTCCTCGGATGGGGCCACAGTGTCTCCTGACCCCTCCTGTCTCAGCCTCCAGTATTTATGCTGCAGTAGTTTATGTGTCGGGGGGCTGGGGTCAGTTTGTTATATCTGGAGTACTTCTCCTGTCCTATTCGGTGTCCTGCGTGAATCTAAGTGTGCGTTCTCTAATTCTCTCCTTCTCTCTTTCTTTCTCTCTCTCGGAGGACCTGAGCCCTAGGACCATGCCCCAGGACTACCTGACATGATGACTCCTTGCTGTCCCCAGTCCACCTGGCCATGCTGCTGCTCCAGTTTCAACTTCCACCTGACTGTGCTGCTGCTCCAGTTTCAACTGTTCTGCCTTATTATTATTCGACCATGCTGGTCATTTATGAACATTTGAACATCTTGGCCATGTTCTGTTATAATCTCCACCCGGCACAGCCAGAAGAGGACTGGCCACCCCACATAGCCTGGTTCCTCTCTAGGTTTCTTCCTAGGTATTGGCCTTTCTAGGGAGTTTTTCCTAGCCACCGTGCTTCTACACCTGCATTGCTTGCTGTTTGGGGTTTTAGGCTGGGTTTCTGTACAGCACTTTGAGATATCAGCTGATGTACGAAGGGCTATATAAATAAATTTGATTTGATTTGATTTGATTTGTTATTGCGCCATTTCTGGATCTGTTGGGGCTGTATGAGAATTGGAGTGGGTCTAGGTTTTCCGGGATGATGGTGTTGATGTGAGCCATGACCAGCCTTTCAAAGCTACCAACGTGAGTGCTACATGGCGATAGTCATTTAGTCAGGTTACCTTCGCTTTCTTGGTCTGCTTGAAACATGTAGGTATTACAGACTCGGTCAGGGAGAGGTTGAAAATGTCAGTTGAAAATGTCACTTACCAGACTTGGTCCACGCATACTCTGAGTACACGTCCTGGTAATCTGTCTGGCACCTTGGCCTTGTGAATGTTGACCTGTTTAAAGGTCAAGCTCACATTGGCTATGGAGAGCGTGATCAAACAGTCGTCCGGAACAGCTTGCTACTCATGCATACTTCAGTGTTGCTTGCTACAGAGCAAACATAAATGGCCTTTAGCCCATCTGGAAGGCTTGCGTCAATGGGCAGCTCACGGCTGGGTTTCCCTTTGTAGTCCGTAATAGTTTGCCAGCCCTGCCACAACCGATGAGCATCAGAGCAGGTGTAGAAGGATTCAATCTTAGTCCTGTATTGATGCTTTGCCTGTTTGATGGTTCGTCGGAGGACATAGCGGATATCTTACAAGAGTCCGGATTAGTGTCCTACTCCTTGAAAGTTTCAACTCTAGCCTTTAGCTCGGTACGGATGTTTCATGTAATCCATGGCTTCTGTTTGGGATATGTACATACGGTCACTGTCGGGACTACGTTGTCGATGCACTTAATGATGGAGCCGGTGACTTAGATGGTATACTCCTGAATGCCATTGGATGAATCCCGGAACATATTCCAGACTGTGCTATAAAAACAGTCCTGTAGCATAGCATCCACAAATTTTGGTCAGAATTTCCAAATGGAGGGCGAGCTTTGTACACGTCTCTGTGTGTGGAGTAAAGGTGATCTAGAGTTTTTTCCCTCTGGTTGCACAGCTGACATGCTGGTAAAAATGAGGTGAAATGGATTTAAGTTTGCCTGCATTAAAGTCCCGGCCACTAGGAGCACCGCTCGGGATGAGCATTTTCTTGTTCGCTTATGGCCTTATTCAGGACGTTGAGTGCGGTCTTAGTGCCAGCTTCAGTTTGTAGTGGTAAATAGACGGTTATGAAAAATATAGATGAAAACTCTCTTGGTTGATAGTGTGGTCTACAGCTTATCATGAGGTACTCTACCTCAGGCGAGCAATTCCGCGAGACTACCCCTCATCTTACTGGACATAGTTGTTCTGTCCTGCCGATACACGGAAAACCCAGCCAACTGTATATTATCCATGTTGTGGTTCAGCCCCGACTCTGTGAAACACAAGATATTACAGATATGTCCAGTTGGTAGGATAGTCTTAAACAGAACTCATCCAGTTTATTGCACGTTGACCAATAGAAATCATGGTAGAGGCGGGTTACCCACTCGCTGACAAATTCTCACAAGGCACCCTGATCTCCGCACCCCTGTATTTCCGTATTTTCTTAATGTGAATGACGGGGATTTAGGCCTTGTCTGGGAGCAGCATTATATCCTTCACGTCAGACTCATTAAAGAAAACATCTTTGTCCAGTTCGAGGTGAGTAATCGTTGTTCTGATATCCAGAAGCTCTTTTCAGTCATACATCTTGGCAACAACATTATGTTCAAAATAAGATACAAACAATGTGAAAACATATACAGCCTAATAAGCAACTCATTTTCTAAAACATTAAGCAATAGTGAAATTCATAATTGACAAATTACATGACCCTCCCCTGGACTAGATTTTAAAAAACACTAAACCCTCCCCCTGACTGAAATTGAAAATGCATGAGCCTCTCCCATTTTCCTCCAGGTCTCCATTATGTAAATTTCAATCCATCGTAAATGTACATAAATCTAGTTGTAAGGCACATAGTTTTTTTCTGAGTCAATGCATTGCAATTCCACTAGATGGAGCTATTGCACTGTACATGAGCCAGAGACAGAAGAGGAAGAGACACCACTCACTGTTTCTTTTCTGGTTCAGTGGAAGTCAATGAACTTATCCACCATCTTCAGATAAGCATAGAATGTTCTAGCCTACATGATGGCCTGACAGGAAAAATGCAGGACCCTCCCTGGTGATCAAAATAAAAATAATTGTTGCTCCCTGTGACCCAAATAGAAAATATTACGACACCCCAATTTTATTCGCACCCCCTTCCAATAAAAAACGGCAGGTCCCTCAAGGGGTTGTAGGACAATTTGGAAACTGTCAAATGACTGCATCACCCATAGATGGTCTCTTTGCAAATAAGGGCCATGAGATTTAGCCTTATGATTTGACCTAGGCCTACTACATGAGTGTGTTTGGGTTGTGGGTAACATCCTGGTTCATGGGTAGTCTTATCAAATCATGAGAAATTTGGGACATAGTTTTTAAATGCCCTGGAGTTGAGAACGCCATAGCATCAAATAGGATCCAGAGGCAAAATAGTTGAAGAGAATAACAGCACAGGGGGGTTATTGAGTTGAAGCTTATGTGGGGGTTTTCACTGATTGAAGGAGGGTCGCCACTAGTGTAATGTAACAAGATTGTGATGACAATATCTGATGTCATATCCTGTTCTCTATGTGTATACAGTAGGTGCAGGGGATGCAGATGGGCAGAATAACGTAGGGTTTCCAGCACTTGCCAGACGAAGTTCCACCCCAATTATTTTTTAACGGAAGCATGAGGAGCAATGCGCAGTGGATTGTGGGAAGATGAGCAGTGCGAACTAGCGGAGCTATAGAAAAAGTTCAGCTCTTCTCTACTTTATGCAAATTACATGTGTCCACCACTGCCATTAACCAATCAGGTGAGAAGCAGATGTTTGCTTGAAAAGCTTCCATTCATGAAACATAGTTCCACCGGTCATTAGTTCCAGACAAGCACAACCAAAAGAGATGGAGGAAAGCCGATTATCGCTGTGTCTGGTTTTCAAATTCTATTTGATTTGCTTTGCTAGAATACAGAGACAAAATCATAAGGTCAATGGCATGAAGGAGGATTGCAGAGATTGTTGGTGTTTTATGGTAGGTGAAGAGTTTGTTTGTGCTGCCTACATCAAATAACCTACACCTTAAAACTGTGATCAAAGCCATTAGTAAATAAAATGGTGAAATTTGCCCATCAAATAATAGAAATCATCAGTAACATGCATTATAACATTGTAAATGATACACTAAGCATGGATTTCCCATGTAATATGCTACCAATTATTATGTTTTCTTAACATTACGATTCTCACATATTATAACTCGTGGCTCTTTCACTATACTTGTGTATGACTGATGATTATAGCTCACTTCCTGTAAATACATAGACCTGGACATTAACGGAGTGGCTGTGGATCCGACTTCTCTGGACCCCTCTTCCCGACGGTGAAAGGTTTCTACTTCATGCAGTCTCTACTCTACTAGTTCAACTGCCCAGAGAACAGACTACTCAGGAGGGGGTGCTCGTCTAATTAAAGTTGGATCAAACTTAAATCAATGTCTGCAAGATCACATAATGATAGTATTCTACATAAAATAATTTATTCTAATTTATTCTACATAAATTACTTACTGTCAGTAATGAGATTTTAGGTTGATTGCGCCAATGGTCACATTTTTCTCTCGTGTGGCCAAAACTCATGTCGCCACTAGACAAAATATGTGCTTTGATTGAAACTAAACACAGGTGTGCTATACAGTTTAACACCATCTGCTGTAAAAATGTGCTCACTGTACAACACTGTAGGCTTCTTTGAAACAATACTGTATAACTGAAGAAGATCTAATTGCATATCCCCACAAAACTGATTGAGATCAAATGGTTGGTATGCAGATGCTTCATGGGAGTTTCACAGGTAAAACCTGAAGAATTATCATTAAAGATTTGACAGTGACAAATGTGAAGGGACGGTGAGGACAAGAAGGTTCACATAAAGTGAAGGTAAAGAAACACAGGCAGAACATGATCTGGATCTTCAGCTCTGGCGAAAAGGGATCCAGAGGGCTGGACAGGGTGGATACCTACAATACAAAATGGCATATTCAAAATATTATCTTTTGTGTGTGTTTTTAATCTAGGCATTTATGTCATTTGTTTCAGTTTCCCTAAAACCTATGGTGATAATGATAACCAAAGTGAATCACAAGTTTAAAAAAATAGAGTGGAACAGTAGAGCACTAATACTACCTCTGACATGGCACAACTGACCTATATTTCATCAAGTTTCTACAATGCCATATTTCTGTAATTCAGTGGTAGGTCTATGAACAGTACCACACGTGTGACATGACACCTGACAGGTGGAGTTAATGGTAATGGACACAATAATCCGCCACTATAAACTGTAGCCCCCTGACTACTGTAAAGGGAGAATCTAGGATTCAAACAAGAACAAAACGGACTCCCCAACACGTTCTTTTGCAAACAGCAGAGGGATGGAGCTGGAGAAATGTAACCACTCAAATTCATAGACAGGGCTTTGCATGTATTACAAGGACTACAAGGACTATACATGAGATCAAAAGGATAGTTTAACCATGTTTTAACCATCTTTTATCAAAAAGTGTTTGTTTGCTATGTCATTTTTTTGGACAAACAATGGTGTAAACCAAGCTTCGTAGTTTCGTAGTTCTGTTCGGGTAACACAGCTGAACTCATGATACATTTACAAGTTATATTCTTCTTCTTAAAAAAAAAAATTATAATATATATATATATACAGTGCCTTGCGAAAATATTCGGCCCCCTTGAACTTTGCGACCTTTTGCCACATTTCAGGCTTCAAACATAAAGATATAAAAATGTATTTATTTGTGAAGAATCAACAACAAGTGGGACACAATCATGAAGTGGAACGACATTTATTGGATATTTCAAACTTTTTTAACAAATCAAAAACTGAAAAAATGGGGCGTGCAAAATGATTCAGCCCCCTTAAGTTAATACTTTATAGCGCCACCTTTTGCTGCGATTACAGCTGTAAGTTGCTTGGGGTATGTCTCTATCAGTTTTGCACATCGAGAGACTGACATTTTTTCCCATTCCTCCTTGCAAAACAGCTCGAGCTCAGTGAGGTTGGATGGAGAGCATTTGTGAACAGCAGTTTTCAGTTCTTTCCACAGATTCTCGATTGGATTCAGGTCTGGACTTTGACATGGCCATTCTAACACCTGGATATGTTTATTTTTGAACCATTCCATTGTAGATTTTGCTTTATGTTTTGGATCATTGTCTTGTTGGAAGACAAATCTCCGTCCCAGTCTCAGGTCTTTTGCAGACTCCATCAGGTTTTCTTCCAGAATGGTCCTGTATTTGGCTCCATCCATCTTCCCATCAATTTGAACCATCTTCCCTGTCCCTGCTGAAGAAAAGCAGGCCCAAACCATGATGCTGCCACCACCATGTTTGACAGTGGGGATGGTGTGTTCAGGGTGATGAGCTGTGTTGCTTTTACGCCAAACATAACGTTTTGCATTGTTGCCAAAAAGTTCAATTTTGGTTTCATCTGACCAGAGCACCTTCTTCCACATGTTTGGTGTGTTTCCCAGGTGGCT
Source organism: Oncorhynchus kisutch (assembly GCF_002021735.2). NCBI lineage: Eukaryota > Metazoa > Chordata > Actinopteri > Salmoniformes > Salmonidae > Oncorhynchus > Oncorhynchus kisutch. Next base: position 59,838,926 of record NC_034188.2, on the reverse strand, counting down.
TGTGGCAAACTTTAAACAACACTTTTTATGGATATCTTTAAGAAATGTCTTTCTTCTTGCCACTCTTCCATAAAGGCCAGATTTGTGCAATATACGACTGATTGTTGTCCTATGGACAGAGTCTCCCACCTCAGCTGTAGATCTCTGCAGTTCATCCAGAGTGATCATGGGCCTCTTGGCTGCATCTCTGATCAGTCTTCTCCTTGTATGAGCTGAAAGTTTAGAGGGACGGCCAGGTCTTGGTAGATTTGCAGTGGTCTGATACTCCTTCCATTTCAATATTATCGCTTGCACAGTGCTCCTTGGGATGTTTAAAGCTTGGGAAATCCTTTTGTATCCAAATCCGGCTTCAAACTTCTTCACAACAGTATCTCGGACCTGCCTGGTGTGTTCCTTGTTCTTCATGATGCTCTCTGCGCTTTTAACGGACCTCTGAGACTATCACAGTGCAGGTGCATTTATACGGAGACTTGATTACACACAGGTGGATTGTATTTATCATCATTAGTCATTTAGGTCAACATTGGATCATTCAGAGATCCTCACTGAACTTCTGGAGAGAGTTTGCTGCACTGAAAGTAAAGGGGCTGAATAATTTTGCACGCCCAATTTTTCAGTTTTTAATTTGTTAAAAAAGTTTGAAATATCCAATAAATGTCGTTCCACTTCATGATTGTGTCCCACTTGTTGTTGATTCTTCACAAAAAATACAGTTTTATATCTTTATGTTTGAAGCCTGAAATGTGGCAAAAGGTCGCAAAGTTCAAGGGGGCCGAATACTTTCGCAAGACACTGTATATATATATATATATAAATGAATAAGTACAAATAGTACAAGGTGTTAATTTATATATACTAGCGTTTGGCTTTTTTATTTGCAATGACTGTAATATGTAGTTGTTCTATCTACTTTCATAGAATGTACTGGCTGGATGAGAAAGTCTGCTAAATTACCTAAATGCAAATGTAAAAATCAATGGCTATATACAATTAATTGAAAAGTAATAAAAGAATGTCCCAATCCCAGAATGCCCCTTTAAACACCATACTCTAATTTGTCCTCTGAAACACACTCCTCCCCAACTATGAAAACAATGAAATTCAGATGATAAGTTATGACCAAACGATGAGGATTCAGACATGCAATAGGCCTGATAAACCACACTCTTCAAAAATATGTTGCTTCTGCATTCACTGGACTGTGCAACTGTAATGGAGGCGTGAACCACAATCACATACTGAGTAACCTTACCTGAGACCTGAGCGCAGTGGGCTAACACAGTCTTGTGTGGTGACAGAGACCTGGGTTTGAACCTAGTGAGTCACACAACCAATGACCATCTCCAGGGGCCAGCAGGGGTGATTTGTTGTGGGATTGTTTCTGATCAAATCTGGATAACAGAAATCTATTTATTTTCCTAAAGCGATTTTTCAAGAGGGGGGGGGGGCAGTAAAACATATTTAACAGTTGATTTAGGGAGCTGGATAGTGTCATAAATAAGCAGGCATGGAGGAATAAGCATGCATTGGATTAGTTCAGGGCTGACCTGATTTGTGCATTGATTGCTAGGAGTGAGGAGCAGCTGAAAGGATGAGAGTCGATTGGGGAAGTTTGTAGGGGATTGGGACATGGAAAGCATGGATGGAAACAGACTGGGGGATGACATTAGAAACCACAAAGAGGGAGATATTAAATACAACAAAACTAGATGGAAATTGTTGGTGACACGGGGACAGACAAATCCTTTGTGGTCCTTCAAACAGATGGGCAACCGGGGAAAAGGAAGGGGAAGGGGGGTGAGGTCAAATGGGCCAGGGGGGTTAACAACATCCTTATTTGGGGTTGGGGGGGGGGGGTCAAATGGGCCAGGGGGGTTAAAAACATCCTTATTTGGGGTTTGGGGGGGGGGGGGGGGGGGGGGGTGAGGAGGGGGAGCTAATAGCAGCTCTTCGTCATTTTTTTTTTACGAATGAATGAACAGGCAGATAAGCACTGAGCCGGGCTTTGTAAAGGGTCTCAAAGGAGAGAGAGGCTGAGGAGAGAGCTGGGCACAGACAATAGACTCAACAGAACACCATTATCATTGGTATGCTGTTAGAGAGTCTGATTTCAGGATTCAGTCTGTCAGAAAACCTGTGAACTACATAGGATTTTTTACTTTGTTCTGGCTGTTTTGGACACTGGTGTTTGTGGTGTGATTCCTGTATGGTTTGGTGAGTGCAGTCCAAACTCAGTACAGTGGAAGTAGAACTGGAAGTGCTTCTAGACCTGCTGGGAATCTGTTGTAAGAAGCAGCCTGTTCACCTGGACTCGAGGATGATGCTCAAGAAGGTCCGCTTCAAGGTAAGCTATTATTCTCTTCTGTTGTTTTTTTAGTCAGGGCATGTGTAGGGCCCTGTGGTTGGGTTAATCATGTCACATGACCTGGATTTCATCATTTATTTAAAGCTTTTTTGTTAAACTGTCCCTTTTATTTTTATGTCAGGTGGTTCAGCTTCATCCTCAAACAATTGCTTTCATTTTTGGTCTAATTCTCATTTCTGGAAAATTGTTAAAATAAAGGTTCAAATCCAGGTCATGTGACATGATTAACCAAAATACATGGCCATATTATGACGCGTGATTCTAGCAATGGTATTGCTTTATTAGACAATTGCTGAATCTGTATTTTCTTTTTACATCAAGCTTAGGAACTTAATACCAATGACCTGAAAATAGATTTGTGTTGTTTTAGTATATTGTTTTATAACCTCTTTATAAGCACTGTAAAAACTTCCCAAAATATTTGTAGTGTTAAAGATTACACCGATTTAACCAGGGATAGAAAATGTTCATTTGATTTATAAATACTGTATTTGAAATTCAACATTCAACAGCTGTGTACTGTCCATGTCACCTCTGTGTCACGTTTGGCCAGCTTACACTGAATGCCCATTATACGGCTATACACCCGCTTGATGAAACCTATCTAATATGATGACATTCATCCCTTTTGCATTCCACAGAGTGGAGTCACAGAGGAGATAGAATGTTGTATTTACTCAGTAGATTAGAGTTGGTTATCCCCACTTATTCACAGCCGGTGGACATTGACCTTAGCGCTGCAGTTCAAATTAGGCCTGCTGTTGTGGCCCATGTGGTGACACCCAGGTGATAATTATGACACCGGGCTTCTCTTCCTGGGAAAGATAACACAACCACTTGGTTGGAGGTTGCCTGGGTTAGGGCTTGGGGTTGAGTGTCAACAACAGATGATCTAGTTAACTTTGAGTAGGGGTTTAAGGGTGTGGTATAATATCTTCATAAGACTACTCTGAACATGTGGACGTTTTTGACACCATGATATACAGTGCATTCAGACCCCTTGACTTTTTCCACATTTTGTTACGTTACAGCCTTATTCTAAAATGGATACAATCATTATTTCCCTTCATCAATCTACACACAATACCCCATAATGACAAAGAGAAAACAGGTTCTTAGAAATGTTCATGTTTATAAAAAAAAACAGAAATACCTTATTTACATAAGTATTCAGACCCTTTGATATGAGACTCTAAATTGAGCTCAGGTGCATCCTGTTTCCATTGGTCATCCTTGAGATGTTCCTACAAGTTGATCGGAGTCCACCTGTTGTAAATTCAATTGATTGAACATGATTTGGAAAGGCACACACCTGTCCAAATAAGGTCCCACAGTTGACAGTGCATGTCAGAGCAAAAACCAAGCTATGGGGTCGAATGAATTGTCCGTAGAGCTCCGAGACAGGATTGTGTCGAGGCACAGATCACCATTCTCGCCTTTATGGTAGAGTGGCCAGAAGCCACTCCTCAGTAAAAGGCCCATGACAGTCCTCTTGAAGTTTGCCAAAAGGCACCTAAAGGACTCTGACCATGAGAAATCAGATTCTCTGGTCTGATGAAACCACGATTGAACTCTTTGGCCTGAATGCCAAGCGTTACGTCTGGAGGAAACCTGGCACCATCCCTACGGTGAAGCATGGTGGTGGCAGCATCATGCTGTGGGGATGTTTTTCAGTGGCAGGAACAGGTTGACTAGTCAGTATTGAGCAAAAGATGAACGGAGAAAAGTACAGGGAGATCCTTGATGAAAACCTGCTCCAGAGCGCTCAGGCCCTCAGACTGGGGCAAATGTTCACCTTCCAACAGGACAACGACCCTAAGCACACAGCCAAGACAATGCAGGAGTGGCTTCGGGACTTGTCTCTGAATGTCCTTGAGTGGCCCAGCCAGAGCCTGGATTTGAACCCGATTAAACATCTCTGGAGAGACCTGAAAATAGCTGTGCAGCGACGCTCCCCATCCAATCTGACAGAGCTTAATAGGATCTGCAGAGAAGAATGGGAAAAACTTTGTTTCAACAAAGTACTGAGTAAAGTGTCTGAATACTTATGTAAATGTCACATTTCAGTTTTGTAATTTTTTATACATTTCCAAAAACTTCTAAAAACGTGTTTTTGCTTTGTCATTATGGGGTATTGCGTGTAGATTGATGAGGGAAAACATTTTTTAAATTCATTTTAGAATAAGGCTGTAATGTAACAAAATGTGGAAAAAGTCAAGGGGTCTGAATACTTTCAAACGGTATTGTGCTCTTTGTCCCTGAGAAGGAGCTTCCTATTTTTGGTCACTCTCACCTGTCACCCATCCCTTCAAGACTGCCACTTTTCCTGTCCATGGGCCATGAGAGAGAGTGTGTGTGTGTGTGTGTGTGTGTGTGTGTGAGAGAGAGAGAGTGAGAGAGAGACAGTGCCAGAGATAGAGAGACAGAAGGAAAAGGAAATTAGATGCATTCTGTAAGAGTATGTGGAATTTCCTTCTCATGATGCTACAGACAGACAACATGACAGCATGATATTCAGCTAGCGGGATATGTGCATATTTGTAACCAACAGCTGGTGCACGAAATCTAAGTCTCTAGATTTTGCCTGCCTGAAGTAGAGTATATGATGATAAATTGCAGGCCACACTACTTGCCTAGAGAGTTTTCAGCTATACTTTTCGTGGCTGTTTATTTACCACCACAGACAGATGCTGGCACTAAGACTGCACTCAGTCAGCTGTATAAGGAAATAAGCAAACAGGAAACCACTCACCAAGAGGCGGCGCTCCTAGTGGCCGGAGACTTTAATGCAGGGAAACTTAAATCAGTTCTACCAAATTTCTATCAACATAGTAAATGTGCAACCAGAGGGAAAGAAATTCTAGATCACCTACCACAACTCTATCCTCCTGATTCCTGCTTACAAGCAAAAATTAAAGCAGGAAGCACCAGTGACTTGGACTATAAAAAAGTGGTCAGATGAAGCGGATGCTAAACTACAGGACTGTTTTGCTATCACAGACTGGAACACGTTCTGGGATTCTTCTGATGGCATTGAGGAGTCCACCATATCAGTCAATGGTTTTATCAATAAGTGCACCGAGGACGTTGTCCCCACAGTGACTGTACGTACCTACCACAACCATTAGCCATGGATTACAGGCAACATTCGCACAGAGCTAAATGGTAGAGCTGCCACTTTCACAATGCGGGACTCTAACCCAGAATCTCACAAGAAATCCTGCTATGCCCTGCGACAAACCATCAAACAGGCAAAGCGTCAATACAGGGCTAAGATTGAATCATACTACAACAGCTCCGATGCTCGTCTTATGTAGCAGGGCTTGCAAACTATTACAGACTACAAAGGGAAGCACAGCCGCGAGCTGCCCAGTGACACGAGCCTACCAGACGAGCTAAATTCTTCTATGCTCGCTTCAAGGCAAGCAACACTGAGGCATGCATGAGAGCATCAGCTATTCCGGACGACTGTGTGATCACGCTCTCCGTAGCCGACGTGAGTAAGACCTTTAAACAGGTCAACATACACAAGGCTGCGGGGCCAGACGGATTACCAGGACGTGTACTCCGAGCATGTGCTGACCAACTGGCAGGTGTCTTCACTGACTTTTTCAACATGCCCCTGATTGAGTCTGTAATACCAGCATGTTTCTAGCAGACCACCATAGTTCCTGTGTCCAAGAACACAAAGGCAACCTGCCTAAATGACTACAGACCCGTAGCACTCACATCCATAGCCATGAAGTGCTTTGAAAGGCTGGTAATGGCTCACATCAAACACCATTATCCCAGAAGCCCGAGACCCACTCCAATTTGCATACCACCCAAACAGATCCAAATATGATGCAATCTCTATTGCACTCCACACTGCCCTTTCACACCTGGACAAAAGGAACACCTATGTGAGAATACTATTCATTGACAACAGCTCAGCGTTCAACACCATAGTACCCTCAAAGCTCATCACTAAGCTAAGGATCCTGGGACTAAACACATCTGCCACGCTGATCCTCAACACTGGAGCTCCACAGGGGTGAGTGCTCAGTCCCCTCCTGTACTCCCTGTTCACCCACGACTGCATGGCCAGGCACGACTCCAACACCATCATTAAGTTTGCAGACGACACAAAAGTGGTAGGCCTGATCACAGACAACGACGAGACAGCCTATAGGGAGGAGGTCAGAGACCTGGCAGTGTGTTGCCAGAATAACAACCTATCCCTCAACGTAGCCAAGACTAAGGAGATGATTTTGGACTACAGGAAATGGAGGACCGAGCACGTCCCCATTCTCATCGACGGGGCTGTAGTGGAGCAGGTTGAGGGCTTCAAGTTCCTCGGTGTCCACATCATCAAAAAACTAGAATGGTCCAAACACACCAAGACAGTCATAAAGAGGGCACAACAAAGCCTATTCCCCCTCAGAAAGCAAAAAAGATTTGGCATGGGTCCTGAGATCCTCAAAAGGTTCTACAGCTGCAACATCGAGAGCATCCTGACTGGTTACATCACTGCCTGGTACGGCAATTGCTCGGCCTCTGACCGCAAGGCACTTCAGAGGGTAGTGCGTACGGCCGAGTACATCACTGGGGCTAAGCTGCCTGCCATCCAGGACCTCTACACCAGGTGGTGTCAGAGGAAGGCCATAAAAATGGTCAAAGACCCCAGCCACCCCAGTCATAGACTGTTTCCTCTACTACCGCATGGCAAGTGGTACCGGAGTGCCAAGTCTAGGACAAAAAGGCTTCTCAACAGTTTTTACCCCCAAGCCATAAGACTCCTGAACAGGTAATCAAATGGCTACCTGGACTATTTGCATTGTGTGCCCCCCCAACCCCCCCTCCAACCCCTCTTTTTACGCTGCTGCTACTCTCTGTTGATCATACAGTGCCTTGCGAAAGTATTCGGCCCCCATTGAACTTTGCGACCTTTTGCCACATTTCAGGCTTCAAACATAAAGATATAAAAATGTATTTATTTGTGAAGAATCAACAACAAGTGGGACACAATCATGAAGTGGAACGACATTTATTGGATATTTCAAACTTTTTTAACAAATCAAAAACTGAAAAATTGGGCGTGCAAAATTATTCAGCCCCCTTAAGTTAATACTTTGTAGCGCCACCTTTTGCTGCGATTACAGCTGTAAGTCGCTTGGGGTATGTCTCTATCAGTTTTGCACATCGAGAGACTGACATTTTTTCCCATTCCTCCTTGAAAAACAGCTCGAGCTCAGGGAGGTTGGATGGAGAATATTTGTGAACAGCAGTTTTCAGTTCTTTCCACAGATTCTCGATTGGATTCAGGTCTGGACTTTGACTTGGCCATTCTAACACCTGGATATGTTTATTTTTTAACCATTCCATTGTAGATTTTGCTTTATGTTTTGGATCATTGTCTTGTTGGAAGACAAATCTCCGTCCCGGTCTCAGGTCTTTTGCAGACTCCATCAGGTTTTCTTCCAGAATGGTCCTGTATTTGGCTCCATCCATCTTCCCATCAATTTTAACCATCTTCCCTGTCCCTGCTGAAGAAAAGCAGGCCCAAACCATGATGCTGCCACCACCATGTTTGACAGTGGGGATGGTGTGTTCAGGGTGATGAGCTGTGTTGCTTTTACGTTTTGCATTGTTGCCAAAAAGTTCAATTTTGGTTTCATCTGACCAGAGCACCTTCTTCCACATGTTTGGTGTGTCTCCCAGGTGGCGTGTGGCAAACTTTAAACAACACTTTTTATGGATATCTTTAAGAAATGGCTTTCTTCTTGCCACTCTTCCATAAAGGCCAGATTTGTGCAATATACGACTGATTGTTGTCCTATGGACAGAGTCTCCCACCTCAGCTGTAGATCTCTGCAGTTCATCCAGAGTGATCATGGGCCTCTTGGCTGTATCTCTGATCAGTCTTCTCCTTGTATGAGCTGAAAGTTTAGAGGGACGGCCAGGTCTTGGTAGATTTGCAGTGGTCTGATACTCCTTCCATTTCAATATTATCGCTTGCACAGTGCTCCTTGGGATGTTTAAAGCTTGGGAAATCTTTTTGTATCCAAATCCGGCTTTAAACTTCTTCACAACAGTATCTCGGACCTGCCTGGTGTGTTCCTTGTTCTTCATGATGCTCTCTGCGCTTTTAACGGACCTCTGAGACTATCACAGTGCAGGTGCATTTATACGGAGACTTGATTACACACAGGTGGATTGTATTTATCATCATTAGTCATTTAGGTCAACATTGGATCATTCAGAGATCCTCACTGAACTTCTGGAGAGAGTTTGCTGCACTGAAAGTAAAGGGGCTGAATAATTTTGCACGCCCAATTTTTCAGTTTTTGATTTGTTAAAAAAGTTTGAAATATCCAATAAATGTCGTTCCACTTCATGATTGTGTCCCACTTGTTGTTGATTCTTCACAAATAAATCCAGTTTTATATCTTTATGTTTGAAGCCTGAAATGTGGCAAAAGGTCGCAAAGTTCAAGGGGGCCGAATACTTTCGCAAGGCACTGTATATGCATAGTCACTTTAACTATACATTCATGTACATACTACCTCATTTGGGCCAACCAACCAGTGCTCCCGCACATTGGCTAACCGGCTATCTGCATTGTGTCCAACCCACCACCCGCCAACCCCTCTTTTACTCTACTGCTACTCTCTGTTCATCATATATGCATTGTCACTTTAACCATACCTACATGTACATACTACCTCAATCAGCCTGACTAACCGGTGTCTGTATGTAGCCTCGCTACTGTATATAGCCTCGCTACTGTATATAGCCTGTCTTTTTACTGTTGTTTTATTTCTTTACTTGCCTATTTTTCACCTAAAGCCTTTTTTGAACTATTGGTTAGAGCCTGTAAGTAAGCATTTCACTGTTTCACCTGTTGTATTCGGCGCACGTGACAAATACACTTTGATTTGATTTGAAACAGTAGTGTTGCTGTTATGTGTGAGAGACCCACTCCCTCCCAAACAGACCATCAGCATGCTTTTGTTAGGGTCTATCCTAATCCTATCACTTACATGTTATTTTACGGAGGCCTAGCATTCCTATTTGTTTCCATTTCCTAAAGCAGCGCATGGTATACAAAGGTATATAGCGAGACTGCTGTTTGAATCTTAAAACTAAATCCCTGTTTTCTTTCAAGTATTTGTTATTCCTCTGTCAAAAAACATGTTTCGATATTGAATCATTTCACAGAGACAAGTGGAATGAATTATGTATTGTACCACCATTAGCCGAACGTATTTCAGTTTCTTGACTTAGTTAATCATGTTATAGCCAATGCTTTATACCGGTTTGGGGTTTCCACCTCTAATTTTAAACTATCACTGTTTTACACTAAACTCCCACTAGGCGGCACTCTTGTTACATAATATTCAGATCCCTGCTGTATATCTCTGTATGGCTCTGGGTCCACATGTATCACAAATTGCATTTAGGATCAGTTTGACCTTTTAGATCATAATGAATAAGATTACATGGACAGGGGGAACCTGATCTTAGATCAGTAATCCTACTCTAAGATGCTTCATACATACAACCCTCATGTTGAAAGGATAGAATATCCAACTAATACTTGGTCACTTCTAGCAGTCTGTTGCTAAGAGTGAACTAGAATGGGAGAATACATGAAGGGATAGTGAGTTTGGCTAGTTGTTTTAATTCCTCATGGCAATACTACTCAAAGTGGTCTGTTGTCATATTGCCAGCGTAACAATATTAGAATGGAGAGTAATCTCCTATGGACAGTGATTAACCTATTTACCAGAGAGCAGCTACGATCATTCATATGGTCATCTTGAGTTCTCACTTTATGCGGATGTTAATGTAGAAAATACTAAGCAACTAACACAAAAGGATATGTGGCTACAGAATAGTAACATTTTACACATTTAGCCTGCAGCTAGTAGAAATATTGAATATTCCACTTGTGCTTCTGGAGAAATGGTGACCCATTTCCTTGGAATCTCTGAATTCCCACTATATTGTAGTCTGAAATCACTCAATGAATTTCCAGCCCAGACTACAGTACTGTTCCAGACCTGGAATGGGTTGTTTTGTTCACCGATTGAGACGTTGAAATCAGCTCAAAGGATCAAGTCAGTGCCTATCAATTCTTTTGATGTCTGTAATGAACATTTCCTTCAAATTAGGCCCTGGGCCCTTCATACATGCTCCCACAAAGCCAATAGGAATTGAGTGGGAGGGGGGTAGGAGAAATATGCTATTCATTAAAGATGAAAGGAAAGCAGAGGCAAGCTTTCTACTGACACAGCCTGTCGTGTCTTCATTTAGTTTAACAGTGTACTGTAGGGTTGCATACCAAGTGGCACCCTAATTCCTACACAGTGCACTTGAATAGGGTGCAATTTATCATGCAGCCTATGTGTTTACAGTATGCAGATCAATAGTGGGCTGTAGATAAAGTGCATATTTAATAGTGGCTCCTGAGAACTTTGTGTTTATTTATAGGGTACTTATAGTCCACTGGACATGGTTGTGAGTGAGTGAAGCTCTGAAGAACCTTGGGGGGGCTCCCGAGTGGTGCAGCGGTCTAAGGCCCTGCATCTCAGTGCTAGAGGCGTCACTACAGACCCTGGTTCAATTCCAGGCTGTATCACAACCGGCCGTGATTGGGAGTCCCATAGGGCGGCAGACAATTGGCTCAACGTTGTCCGGCTTAAGGCTTGGCAGGTGTAGGCCGTCATTGTGAATAAGAATTTGTTCAAAACTGACTTGCCTAGTTCAATAAAGGTTAAATAAAACATGTAAAACCTTAATGTGATCAATGGAATAGTCGTGGATGAGTACCATTTATTATGAATCTTTTTGATACAAGTAATGTATACCATACCTACAATACATTCACAGATGATCATTCTCCCTAGCTTAAAATAATTCCTCATCATTTGCACACACACACACGCACACACGGTTTGGGGTGGAATTTGGCTCTCTGCTAGTCTATCTCTGTGGGGAGGTTAATTACATTTAAATAGATGGTTTAGGCTTAGGGAAGCACAGACCACGCAAGGTTGATGAAAGAGTGCCGCTACTCTCCAATCCACAGCTAGCTTTTTAGGCAAATAGTTCTCTCCATCCTAAATGATTTCTACGTGTTATACGGGCTTTCCAAATATCTGACCCACTTCTGCCTACCTGCTAATGCTTTTCCATCTTTCATTGAATTTCACTTTGATATATATATACAGTATTTTTAAATCAGGAAAATAATGTGCTTTTTCAGAGGCTATATGAGCTATATCTGTGGCTATGTTGTTGGCGTGTTTGTATTCTGTCTGTGTTAGAGCCAGGCTGACAAGCAGCAGCATCTCTGGTTAGGTCAGCCATGACAGCTTGAACCAATTATGACAACTGAGGCTCTGAGTCTGAGTCTGAGGCTCTGAGCATCTACAAACAGCAGACGTCTGCAGTTTACGTTCACTTTGAAAAGAATAGACATTACCATTATGTGATTAGTAACTGCCCCAGCTAGTTGTTGTATTATATGCTGATTTCCCCACTTACTATGTTTCAGTCATGTTTGACTCAGTCAACCAAATGAGCTGCAGAAAAGATAGAGTTTACAATATAAGAGTTTAAGGAAGAAATAGACTTGTTCATTTTATGTTGAAGAGGTGAAGCATCTGCTATTAAAATGCAGGAACGCAGTAGGTCAAAATAACAAATTGAATGCATTCGTGGGTTCTGTTTCGGTGTAGAGACAGAGAGACTGAGCCGTTCAGGACATATCTAAGAACACAAAGAACACAATTATATCTAGCTCTCATGTTATGACTATTTGGGAAAAGGTGGAGGTCCACTCCACACTATGCAGTCACTGCCCTGTTATATGAGCTGCTGCCCCTCTACACTCTTAGAAAAAAGGTGCTATCTAGAACTTAAAAGGGTTATTTGCCTGTCCCCATAGGAGAACCTTTTGAATAACCCTTTTTGGTTTCAGGTAGAACCCTTTTGGTTCCAGGTTCTATGTGGACAGCCGAAGAACTCTTTTGGAATCATTTTTTCTAAGAGAGTAGGGAGTAAATTGCTCTCGTCCAATGAAAAGTCCCAGCACCTTACAGTCATTTTAATCTCCTCCAAAATATGCTAGTGACTCAAGGTGAAGTTGTTTCTGTAGGCGTTGTGAGAACAAGTCAGGATTTCTTTAGCCAGAAGAATGACTGCCTTGTGTCCTGCTAGGAGTGGTTGACAGCACAGCACAGGAGAAGAGGGGGGGAGAGAGAGAGAGAGAGAGAGAGAGAGAGAGAGAGAGAGAGAGAGAGAAAGAGAGAGAGAGATGCACACAATGTGTCAGCAGAGCAGAGTACAGGACACATTGCTTTCTCCCTCTTTTTGTCATGACAGTGTGATGTGAGAGAGTGTGTTCAGGACAGAGGAGAAGAAAAACAAACTCCTGCTGCACCTCTCCCTCTATTTCTCCCTCTATTTTGTTTGGGTTTTGCTGTACATGAAGAAGACTGACAGTGGTGCACTCTACGTGACACGCTGTGTGTTTGCTAAGTCCTGCTGTTTTTCTTTTGTTGTTACTGGAAACTTGCCCTTAAAGGAAACTTCCATCATGCTTTGTTAGAAGGATTGCCTTATTCAGACTGACAATCAGCTGGGAGAGAAGTGGTGTATGAAAGACTCCAGGTGAGACACATTACTCACTTTGTGTTGGCTGGATGTGTAGATCTGTCAGTAGTCTAAAGGTTCATTGATGAGTTTGTCTATTTGCATGTTATTCAATATAGTTTATTCTGTATTTTCTGTTGCTGGTTTAAAAGGAGGGAGAATCATGAATGAATTAACTAATGAGTGGATCGTGCGCTTGTTATTCTTGTGATACTTTCTTATTGAATTATAAGGGGTTTAAACAAACTGAACTAAATATATAACAAAATGTTATAATTGGTTGAGATTGTGGAGTAATTGTATAGTCACTCTTGGTTGGATATCATTGGTTGGATAGCATCTGGTTGTTTGTGTTAATGCCAACCTACAGGAGTGGGTCCTGTGACTGGCCATGGCTTATCAGAGCCTCAGACAGACACAACACAAGCCTAGGTTGTCCTCCCCTGAGTCTGCACACTGGAAGCTGAGATCTACAGGGCAGATTAACTAGGTATTGTTTGGCTAGTTGGCTACGATGGAGACCAACAGACAATGATCATGTCTGTGTACTTCTGCCTCTTCTAACTGTTCTCTCTGTCTCTTTGCAGATTATCTTATCAGGGTGGGGAGAGGGACAGAAGGATAGAGGGAGAAAGACAGAGAGATGGAGAAAGGGGGAGACAGAGGAAGAGAGAGAGAGGGCACAGACCCGTTACAAAGGCAACAGTCATTGCCACGTTTAGTCCCTTCTTCTTCCCACCCCTCAAACAGTGGATGCTATTGAGAGAAATAGAGGGAGTGAGAGAGTGGTTTTGCAGTGGGTCAGACACGTCTCGGGGGCCTAGCAGACAGGGAAATGCTCTCTAGACATTGACTTAAACTGCAATAATAACTCCTTTGTTATGGAAGATTGTTTTGTTATGTTCACACACCAATCAGGGCCATGTCATCAAATGTGACTGTGTTGTTCCACCAGTCCGACTTGTAATGTGTGTACTTTGACTGACCTGTTCGTAATTTCATTATTTTATTTAACCTTTATTGAAAATAGGCATGTCAGTTTAAGAACAAATTCTTATTTACAATGACGGCCTACACCGGCCAAACCCGGAAGACGTTGGGCCAATTGTACGCCGCCCTATGGGACTTCCAATCACGGCCGGTTGTGATACAGCCTGGCTACGAACTAGGGTGTCTGTAGTGACGCCTCTAGCACTGAGATGTAATGCCTTAGACCGCTGCGCCACTCGGTAGCCCCATTGCTTATTGCTGTTGGCTACCCTGAATGTGAGAGCCTTTTTGATACATTATAACTGTATTAATAAGATGCATGATCCCTTTACCCCGTTAGAGAAATGTACAGTACTGACAGAACAGAAATAAGTGGTCTACTCTGGTGTGCTTAAACGGTTACGGATGCTTCCTTCAGTGCACATGTATGCTGATGTTGGTGTGAGGTCCAATCTGGCCAATGCCCTTCTAACCCAGTAACACACTTTCTCCTTACTTCCCTGTCCTTCTTCACGGTCAGATCAAATAGGTTATTTTTGAGGGATATATATTTATATATTGTATACAATAGAGACTACCTGTCACATAGCATATTTATCTTTCTTTTATCTAATGAGTAGTTTCCCAAGCGGTGAGGATGCCTGTCTGTGAGAGAGTGTTATTGTTATAAACGGCTGTGTGAGGCTGGGACTTCAGGCCTTTCCAACAGCTGCAATATCTGGGCTTCACACACTACCAGGCGGTGCCTGTCTTTGTAGATGCTGTAGACTGGGTGACCTCTACTAAAAGCTCTTTCCTCATGTGATTTCCTTTCTTCACTCTTCTTCTTCTTTTATGTCTCGCCTCGAGGCAAGCGCTTCATCCAAAACAAAGAGATAATCAGTTTCTGCCCGAATCGTCCTCTGCAATCTTTTTTCTATTTCATAGTCGGTTATTGCCTGTTTGCAAGGCCTTGGAAAGTGAGCTCAGCATCAGTCTTCACATTGTTCTCTTCAAATTGGTGGTTCCAATGGCTCAGTGAGGTAGAGCATGGTGCCAGGGTTGTGGGTTCCATTGCTGCTTGGTCCAGATATACACACAGTTGCTTAGATAAAAGCGCCTGCTAACTGACCATATTAGCATTCACAGATTTGTTTGGCGGTAGTTAGTTTACAATGAATGAAACTCAAAATTAGCTGATCATCATCATTACAGGTCCTATATATATGAGAACACGCCAGACTGATGGTTGGGGTGTTTTCCAAATGTGTTGTCATGGTAACACATGGTTGGCAGTCCAAATGAGATGATGTCATCATGTGAGGCACTGGTGACATTTACAGCAGTTGAATAGTGCACCTGTTGTCATTTTCTCCAAGGAAACCGCTCTCTCTCTGGCTACTTGTCTGGAAAATGTCTCATTATAGGCCACATCATTTGAATACACATGAACACAGGATGCTTGTCCAAAACAAGAACTACATTACTATGATATATTGCAGGCTTTCGATTCATATTCACCAGGTTGGAATCTGTGATTCTGAATATCTGAATATGAGCAATTAGAAATAGACTTTTGGGAAGTCTTGGTTTGGGAAGGAGATTCCTGAATGTAGCAGAGGGGTAGCAGAGGGGGAGTAGAGGATTGCTGTCCGTCCATCCATCCAGAGGATCGGTTTCCATTAATTAAAGGGATATATCCCACACTGTCGTTTCCTCCCCACCCCAACCCTGCTTCCACCTCTTCCCTGTTACTCCGTCTTCCCATAGTGCTGTCCTTAGCAACAACAACAAGCAATACTTTTTCCTCTACACACCGGACTGGGTTTGAGTTGGACATTTCTATGGATTTCTGAACTCATTTGTGAAGACCTCTCTCTTGTAACTGACTGACATTTACCACTTGAGGAAGAGGACCAATCTAGAGTCAAAAGGAGAAAGGGGAGGGCGAGTCTGTGACACTCTCGACAAGCAACATACTGTGTGAAAGGGTTGCCTTTTAACTCCTAAAAGGAGGGAGGGTGGCTGCTGTTTTGTTGCACTGACACACAGGGCCTTGTGTACTTGTTAGTCAGCTTATTCTGGCAACACCACGTTCAAATTCCTGGCTCGCTGTTCCTCTTTGTCTGTTTTTCTCTTTCTAAAAAGGGGGACTGCAGGATTAATGAATAGACCAAGGAGTCTATCAAAGGACTGTTGGCGAGGCACAGCCTGGCACCAAAGCAGGTGGCACCAGTTGACACTTCAGCCAAACGTCACCTGGCTGGTATAGAGTTACAGACTTTTAGATTCGCTTGGAGAAAGAGAAGTATTGCATTTGCCTGCTGTCGTTTACATTTGGAGAATTTTCAGTTGGAGAAGAAGGAACTCTGTGTATACCATAGGAGCAAGTCCTGGGATAGTCTGTTTTGAGGATCCAGTAAGCCATGGCACCAGCGTTTCTGCCCACTGACCTGAGCGATGGAGCATTATCTCTGTTCAGCTAGCATTGGGGTCAAAATATTTCTGCCGTCAAATCCCCAAACTAAAATCCAGGTTGTACCGAAGGTAAGTGGGAGTATAGAGATTAAATTGTGGCGATGGGATAAATGAATAAGGAAAACATTTGATACTTTAGTGAGCCTCGTAGTTGGCATGTTGTGAAACATGTTGTGAAGCATGCTCAGAAGGGCATGTATTGGCTGAGCTTAGATTAACGTAGTGTAACTGATTGTCATTTAATGTCTCATTGTATAACAAAAACAGTTGGACTGTGGAAATGAAAAGTAGAAATGGTGAATTTGGAGACCAGATGTGTATACTAATCAACATGGTTCCCCCTCACTCTCTCTCGCTCGTTCTCTCTTTACATCATGTGGTTACGATATCAGTTGCTACTTCCCAAAGGCTATCGGTCAGCTCTGTTCTCACACACATTGTCCAATAATTCCATGGGGGTTTCCCTGGCCATGTGCTGTCTGTATCAGCATGTGTGGTGGGGCAACTGTATGGGGTGGCTGGGCCCTGTAACCCAGTGGAGTGGAGGAGGGTCCAGTCACCTAGTCCATTCCCTCTCTCCTCTGGGGGATTATGGACATTGAAAAGAGCTCTTTGTGCCGACCAGAACAGGAATTTCTGTAGAGTTCCGTGTCTTTGGGAAACAAACAGCCAAAGTCAATGGAACTTTTGAGCAATGACCTGCTTTTGGAATACCAGGGAATACCAGGGAATACCAGGGAATACCAGGGAATACCACTCTAACTCTCAAAGTCCCTCTGCCCTATCCCCTAATGGTAGTAGGGAAATATCGGAGCCTGAGAAAAATGACTCCCTCCCTAACGGTTGCACTTGCATTTAAGCCAGGGGTTTAGTTTTAGTCAAGCTTGCCATGCTGGTCATGCATTTATTAGATAGCACTAGATTGCGGACAACCAGTGTTTTTGCATGTCAATTATATATTTTTGTATGGAAATGTTAATCCGATAATTATAGTGTCCCTCTTCTATCCACTGAGCTGCTCACTGTAGTTTCCGTATTTGTTGGTGTGAGTTGTTCAGTGAGGTCAGTGCATGGGTGGGAAATCAGTCACATAACATACAGTCACTCATATTGGCCTTGTAATATGTCTTATGAAGAGGCTATAATGCATTTTAAGACTTAAGACTGTATAATAATAATGACTATATAATCACAGAATGTAAGGAGTGGGACTGTAACCTGGAAGCTTATAAGAAATCCCACTATTCCCTCCGACGAACCATCAAACAGGCAAAGCATCAATACAGGAGTAAGATTGAATCGTACTACACTGGCTCTAACGCTTTTCGGATGTGGCAGGGCTTGCAAACTATTACAGACTACAAAGGGTAGCACATCCGCGAGCTGCCCAGTGACATGAGCCTACCAGCGAGCTAAATGACTTCTATGCTCACTTCGAGGCAAGCAACACTGAAGCATACATAAGAGCATCAGCTGTTCCAGACGACTGTGTGATCACGCTTTCTGTAGCTGATGTGAGTAAGACCTTAAAACAGGTCAACATTCACAAGCCCGCAGGGCCAGATGGATTACCAGGATGTATTCTCCAAGAATGCGCTGACCTACTGGCAAGTGTTTTCACTGGCATTTTCAACCTATCCCTGACTGAGTCTGTAATGCCAACATGTTTCAAGTGTACCACCATAGTCCCTGGGCCCAAGAACAATAAGGAACCTGCTTAAATGACTACAGACCCGTAGCACTCACGTCTGTAGCCATGAAGTGCTTTGAAAGGCTGGCCATAGCTCACATCAAATACCATTATCCCAGAAACCCTAGACCCACTCCAATTTGCATACCGCCCCAACATATCCCAGATGATGCAATCTCTATTGCACTCCACACTGCCCTTTCCCACCTGGACAAAATTAACACCAATGTGAGAATGCTATTCATTGACTATAGCTCAACGTTCAACACCAAAGTGCCTTCAAAGCTCATCACTAAGCTAAGGACCCTGGGACTAAACACCTCCCTCTGTAACTGAATCCTGTACTTCCTGACAGACCGCCACCAGGTGGTATGGATAGGTAACAACACATCCGCCAAGCTGATCCTCAACACGGGGGTCCCTCAGGGATGCGTGCGCAGTCCCCTCCTGTACTCCCTGTAGACTCATGACTGCATGGCCAGGCATGACTCCAACACCATCGTTAAGTTTACCAATGACACAACAGTGGTAGGCCTGATCACAGACAATGATGAGACAGCCTATAGGGAGGAGATCAGAGACCTGGTCGTGTGGTGCCAGGATAACAACCTCTCCCTCAACGTGATCAATACAAAGGAGATGATTGTGGACTATAGAAAAAGGAGGACCGAGCACTCCCCTATTCTCATCAACGGGGCTGTAGTGAAGCAGGTTTAGAGCTTCAAGTTCCTTGGTGTCCATATCACCAACTAACTATCATAGTCCAAACACACCAAGACAGTCGTGAAGAGGGCACGACAAAGCCTATTCCCCCTCAGGAAAATATTTGGCATGGGTCCTCAGATCCTCAAACAGTTCTACAGTTGCACCATCGAGAGCATCCTGACTGGTTGCATCACTGCCTGGTATGGCAACTGCTCGGCCTCCGACCGCAAGGCACAGAGGTATAGGACCTCTATAGCAGGCGGTGTCATAGGAAGGCCCTAAAAACTGTTAAAGATTCCAGCCACCTTAGTCCTAGACTGTTCTCTCTGCTACCACATGGCAAGCGGTACCGGAGCGCCAAGTCTATGTCCAAAAGGCTTCTTAACAGCTTCTACCCCCAAGCCATAAGACTCCTGAACAGCTAATCAAGTGGCTACCCAGACTATTTGCATTGCCCCCCCCACACCCCCTCTTTTACGCTGCCGCTACTCTGTTGTTTATCTATGCATAGTCACTTTAACTCTACCTACATGTACATATTACCTCAATTACCTCGACTAACCTGTGCCCCCGCACATGCCCCCGACTCTGTCCCCGACTCTGTACCGGTACCCCCTGTATATAGCCTCCACATTGACTCTATACCAGTACCCCCTGTATATAGCCTCCACATTGACTGTACCGGTACCCCCTGTATATAGCCTCCACATTGACTCTGTACCGGTACCCCCTGTATATAGCCTCCACATTGACTCTGTACCGGTACCCCCTGTATATAGCCTCCACATTGACTCTGTACCGGTACCCCCTGTATATAGCCTCCACATTGACTCTGTACCGGTACCCCCTGTATATAGCCTCCACATTGACTCTGTACCGGTACCCCCTGTATATAGCCTCCACATTGACTCTGTACCAGTACCCCCTGTATATAGCCTCCACATTGACTCTGTACCGGTACCCCCTGTATATAGCCTCCACATTGACTCTGTACCAGTACCCCCTGTATATAGCCTCCACATTGACTCTGTACCGGTACCCCCTGTATATAGCCTCCACATTGACTCTGTACCGGTACCCCCTGTATATAGCCTCCACATTGACTCTGTACCGGTACCCCCTGTATATAGCCTCCACATTGACTCTGTACCGGTACCCCCTGTATATAGCCTCCACATTGACTCTGTACCGGTACCCCCTGTATATAGCCTCCACATTGACTCTGTACCGGTACCCCCTGTATATAGCCTCCACATTGACTCTGTACCGGTACCCCCTGTATATAGCCTCCACATTGACTCTGTACCGGTACCCCCTGTATATAGCCTCCACATTGACTCTGTACCGGTACCCCCTGTATATAGCCTCCACATTGACTCTGTACCGGTACCCCCTGTATATAGCCTCCACATTGACTCTGTACCGGTACCCCCTGTATATAGCCTCCACATTGACTCTGTACCGGTACCCCCTGTATATAGCCTCCACATTGACTCTGTACCAGTACCCCCTGTATATAGCCTCCACATTGACTCTGTACCGGTACCCCCTGTATATAGCCTCCACATTGACTCTGTACCGGTACCCCCTGTTTATAGCCTCCACATTGACTCTGTACCGGTACCCCCTGTATATAGCCTCCACATTGACTCTGTACCGGTACCCCCTGTATATAGCCTCCACATTGACTCTGTACCGGTACCCCCTGTATATGGCCTCGCTATTGTTATTTTACTGCTGTTCTTTAATTATTTGTATTTGAGATTTTTTACATTTATTTTTCTTAAAACTGCATTGTTGGTTAAGGGCTTTTAAGTAAGCATTTCACTGTTGTCTTTGGCGCATGTGGCAAATACAATTTTTATCTGATAACGATCACAATTGACTGAATAACGGCCACAAATAAGTTCTAAAGCATTATGACACATGTATGCTTTAACTAATTAAAGTGTCATACCTTCAACGGCTTTCACAAAGGGTATGATGATCTTGTGAGTCTGTGTTCTGTAGCTCTGCTGTTCCCCACGGTGGAGCAGGTGGTGTGTTTAGCCTGCAGCAGAGAGTGGCTGTGGTCCAAAACGGATAGCTCTGGGCCAGGGCACTGAGCCTGTGTGTTTAGAGCACACCATCAGCTGAGGAAAGAATGCCAAAAACTCTTCCAGGCAATGCAGAGTATGTCAATATTGATATCATTGCTTTATTTTCATTTTGACCCGTGTTCTTTTTAGCTGCTTATGGAACATGTGGTCGGTTGGTTCGACACTCCTATTAATCCTACAGAACGATTCAGAACGGCATCAGAAGCACAAGTGGCCATTTAGTTGAGAGATCATTGCGCATATCAAATCTCCAATTGAATGTTTAAAACATCTGCATCTGTTGTTAGCAAATGTTAAATGTCCTGTTTGCATTTTTGTCTGTTGCACCCTGATCTCTTGGACGTGTTCCCTGAACTACACACAGAGATCCTTGTATCCCTTATATCCCCCTGTTCCTTATAAGAAAGTGACAGAGGCCACTATCGGACCTGGAGGCCACTATCGGACCTGGAGGTCACTATTGGCCCCCACTATCGGACCTGGGGGCCACTATCAGGACTTGGGGGCCACTATCGGACCTGGGGGCCACTATCGGACCTGGGGGCCACTATCGGACCTGGAGGCCACTATCGGACCTGGGGGCCACTATCGGACCTGGCCTTGGCCTCAGCCCAACCCAGCCCTCTGTCGGCCATACAGGATGTCCACATATAGTGACACAGGACCGTTGAGTCTTCTGGCTGTCCTTTGTTTTTCCTTGATCCTTCCGTGAAGAGATACAATCTCTTATATGGTTCACAGTTCACACAACAAGTCCATCTATTGACTTTCTCAAGGTCTATTTTCTTAAATTATTGCCTGATTTTACAATAAAGTTTTTCATAGGTGCTTTCATAAGATTTTGCTTGTTAAATGGAGAATTTTATGAGAAAGTACCATCATACTGGTCAGTTTTAGCTATACATGGCGACCATAACTTGAGTTAAATACTGTGCATTGCTCACTAAACATATACCGGTAGCCGTAAACAACACTTTTAGCCATGTGCAAAAGTGGAAACCATTTATTCTGTCTGGGAGGCCACATCCATTGGCTGTATCCCGTATACCAATGCTATTCATTAATCCATTCTTAGATTTCTGTTATGCTTTGAAAGCTTTGGATGGCGTTACAATGAATCGTGAAACACTAAATAAATCCAAACTTGTGAGGCCAGTTATCCAGTTAAGAAGATTGTCTAAACTGAGATTCTCTTTTTTACTATGTTAGACTGACCAACCCCAACCACTGACCCTGATTGGCATTTTACACTGCCTATTCCAGATTCCCTTTGTTCTCTGTGGCCTATAATAAACAGTCATATATCTCGCTGGTGCTAAAGAGAAGGAGAGTAGGGAGGGAAGCCTTTGATGCTGTTCACTGTTTAGCACCCTGTACGGTGTACATATTAGGACATACACCCCTCCTGCCTGTCCCAGGTGCCCACTGGGTAGGTGAGTCATCTCCAGCCTCTGTCCTAAGGATCGTAATGATGTAATCAGCCCATGTTAAACAGCAGGATCTAAGCCAGAGGAGTGGTTAGGTAGAGGAGTGGTTTGGCGTCAGGCCCTTTTAACACTCGGAGAAGCAGCTACTAAGGTCAGAGGTCACTGGAGGTGAAAGGAAGGGAGGGATGAGGGAATCACTCCCATCAACATTTTGTGATTATCAATGGTAATATTTGCAGGAAAAAAGCATTAAAGGAAAAAATCCTACTGGCTGTATTTCTGTATTTCTGTATTTCTGTATTTTGAAAGTGACAGTGCATTCGGAAAGTATTCAGACCCCTTGACTTTTTCCACATTATGTTACGTTACAGCCTTATTGTAAAATGGATTAAATAAAAAATGTTGCTCATCAATCTACAGACAATGCCCCATAATGACAAAGCGAAAACAGGTTTTTAGACATTTTTGAAGATGTATTAAAAATAAAACACAGAAATACCTTATTTACATAAGTATTCACCTTTCCTATGCGACTAAATTGAGCTCAGGTGCATCCTGTTTCCATTGATCATCCTTGAGATGTTTCTACAACTTGAACGGAGCCCACCTGTGGTAAATTCAATTGATTCAATTGATTGGACATGATTTGGAAAGACACACACCTGTCTATGTAAGGTCCCACAGTTGACAGTGCATGTCAAAAACCAAGCCATGAGGTCGAAGTAATTGTCCGTAGAGCTCCGAGACAGATTGGTGTCGAGGCACAGAACTGGGGAAGGGTAACAAAAAATGTCTGCAGCATTGAAGGTCCCCAAGAACACAGTGGCCTCCATCATTCTTAAAAGGAATGAGTTTGGAACCACTAAGACTCTTCCTAGAGCTGGCCTCCCTGCCAAAATTAGCAATGGGGGAGAAGGGCCTTGGTCAAGGAGGTGACCAAGAACCTGATGGTCTGACAGAGCTAGATTGATGAGGGAAAAAAACAATTTAATCAATTTTAGAATAAGGCTGTAACGTAACAAAATGTGGGAAAAGTCAAGGTGTCTGAATACTTTCCGACTGCACTGTATATATCTTGAAAAATTGATTGCTGACCGACAAAACATTTTAGGACCATATCAACAATGGACTAATGAAACAAATATCAAAATAGAGTTTTTGGGTGGAATCTTCCATCCTGCAATTGGTCTTCTTAGAAATACCTAAGAAATAATTGATAAATAAATAAACTTCGAAATTAAAGTTGGTTTTGTGAGTTGTAGAGCTATACTCATGGCATTTAATGTACAGGTAACTGCCAAAATAAAGGAAACACTTGAGTAAATGTATGGTTCTTGAGTTAATTAAGCAATTAACATCCTTTCATTCTTAAGGTCATGTATGAAAATAATGTTTTCTATTATTTTGTGTACCATGGCTAGAACAAGACATCTCAGTGACTTTGAAAGAGGTGACTCAAATGAGCATAGGGGGTTTAAGGTGTGTGTGTGTGTGTGTGTGTGTGTGTGTGTGTGTGTGTGTGTGTGTGTGTGTGTGTGTGTGTGTGTGTGTGTGTGTGTGTGTGTGTGTGTGTGTCAGTCACTAGAGCTCAACCAAATTGAACACTTATGGGGGATTATGGAGCAGTTGAGAGGTGCAAAACGCCAAATGATGGAATTTCTCAAGGAAAAATGGTGTTGCATCCCTCCAATAGGGTTCCAGACACTTGTAGAATCAATGCCAAGGCGCCTTGAAGCTGTTCTGGCGGCTCGTGGTGGCCTAATGCACTAATAAGACACTTTTTGTTGGTGTTTCCTTTATTTTGGCAGTTACCTGTATGTGTACAGTTGTATGTGTACAGTTGTGGCCAAATGTTTTGAGAATGACACAAATATACATTTTCACAAAGTTTCCTGCTTCAATGTCTTTAGATACTTTTGTTCGATGTTACTATGGAAAACTGAAGTATAATTACAAGCATTTCTTAAAGTATCAAAGGCTTTTATTGACAATTACATCAAGTTGATGCAAAGATTCAATATTTGCAGTGTTGACCCTTCTTCTTCAAGCTCTCTGCAATCCGCCCTGGCATGCTGTCAATTAACTTCTGGGCCAAATCCTGACTGATGGCAGCCCATTCTTGCATAATCAATGCTTGGAGTTTGTCAGAATTTGTGGGGTTTTGTTTGTCCACCCGCCTCTTGAGGATTGACCACAAGTTCTCAATGGGATTAAGGTCTGGGGAGTTTCCTGGCCATGGACCCAAAATATCAATGTTTTGTTCCCCGAGCCACTTAGTTATCACTTTTGCCTTATGGCAAGGTGTTCCATCATGCTGGAAAAGGCATTGTTCATCACCAAACTGTTCCTGGATGGTTGGGAGAAGTTGCTTTCGGAGGATGTGTTGGTACCATTCTTTATTCATGGCTGTGTTCTTAGGCAAAATTGTGAGTGAGCCCACTCCCTTGGCTGAGAAGCAACCCCACACATGAATGGTCTCAGTATGCTTTACTGTTGGTATGACACAGGGCTGATGGTAGCGCTCACCTTGTCTTCTCCGGACAAGCTTTTTTCCGGACGCCCCAAACAATCGGAAAGGGGATTCATCAGAGAAAATGACTCTACCCCAGTCCTCAGCAGTCCAATCCCTGTACCTTTTGCAGAATATCAGTCTGTCCCTGATGTTTTTCCCGGAGAGAAGTGGCTTTGCTGCCCTTCTTGACACCAGGCCATCCTCCAAAAGTCTTTGCCTCACTGTGTGTGCAGATGCACTCACACCTGCCTGCTGCCATTCCTGAGCAAGCTCTGTACTAGTGGTGCCCCGATCCCACAGCTGAATCAACTTTAGGAGACAGTCCTGGCGCTTGCCGGACTTTCTTGGGCGCCCTGAAGCCTTCTTCATAACAATTGAACCGCTCTCCTTGAAGTTCTTGATGATCCGATAAATGGTTGATTTAGGTGCAATCTTACTGGCAGCAATATCCTTGCCTGTGAAGCCCTTTTTGTGCAAAGCAATGATGACGGCACGTGTTTCCTTGCAGGTAACCATGGCTGACAGAGGAAGAACAATGATCCCAAGCACCACCCTCCTTTTGAAGCTTCCAGTCTGTTATTCGAACTCAATCAGCCTGACAGAGTGATCTCCAGCCCTGTCCTCGTCAACACTCACACCTGTGTTAACGAGAGAATCACTGACATGATGTCAGCTGGTCCTTTTGTGGCAGGGCTGAAATGCAGTGGAAATGTTTTTTGGGGATTCATTTAATTTGTATGGCAAAGAGGAACTTTGCAATTAATTGCAATTCATCTGATCACTCTTCATAACATTCTGGTGTATATGCAAATTGCCATCATACAAACTGAGGCAGCAGACTTTGAAAATGTATATTTGTGTCATTCTCAAAACTTTTGGCCACGACTGTATGGTGTACTGTATTCTCAGCCGGAGAAAATATAAACTTTGTTTGGGTGATAGACCATGGAAGGGTGTTGCCACAGAAGGGCACTTTCGCAATACCACATTTTAAATTGCCTCTCCTTCCATCTCATAAATTGAGTTCTTGTTTTGAGCTAAACCTACTTTTTGAACTGTTTTGCATTCCATGCAACAAAGTGTGACATTTTGCTCTAGCAAACGGCAGTAAGCAAAATAACCATAAACTCTTAATTTATTACTCTTTCTTCAGACAGATTTTAAATTAACCCCTCAATGTGGTTCTAATGTTGTTTGAAAATGCTTTATGTTGTGTGTTATTAGGAATTTACCAGTAGTTTACTAGTCCACCGAGTGAAAACCAGACCAAGTTAGACAACAACGTGCAGCAGGACTTATGTAGTAACCATGGAAGTTCTTTGTGTTGTATATGTTTTCAGTGGCAACAGGTTTGGTCCCAACTCCTAGACTTCTAATACCACTTTGTTTCAGTAGGTTGTGTGCTTTCTTGTGATGCAATGGCTGTGGTAACCCTCAATATATCACTTGGTTCGATCACATAAAGTAGTATGATTGTCCCCCACAATGAAATCGGGGAGGGGCCTGTGGCTCTGTCTCCGTCCGTTAGTACATACATTGTTTGTCACACACGATATCTTTGACAGCACTGGCCTGATTTGGACTAAACTTGGGTGAATGATGTGTCTTACCATAGAGAGCTGGCGTTTACAAAATTGTACTGATTGGCCAGATGGTGGCGCTATAACACGTGATAGAAAATGCGAAAGGTCATTCCCCTCCCTCCGTTTGACCTAAAGTCATGAAATTCAGCACATAGATTTCTCTCCTCACAAGGAAATAATTTGTTTCAGGGACCCATAAGGTCATGATGCATTTTCTGCCATTTTGATTTTGTGAAAAACACTCCTTTGGCACCGAATGATCAATCTGCACAAAACTTGATATGTGGCATCTCTGGACAAAGGTTTCTCAACGCAATACTTTCCAGACTAGTAACTAAAACAAAATGGCCGTTACTGACCAATATAAATTCACATGTTCGTGGTCTGGTACATAAATGCATATAAATCTGTCAAGGATATTCGTTGCCATAGAGATCCGTCATTTACAAAATTACACTGATTGGCCCAAGGGGGGCGCAACATCATGTGTGGGGGACGACATGTTTACTGTTGCTTTGTTGCTTTGTATTCTTGTAGCAATATTCCCATATTGTGCATATTGCATGAATCTTTCTATAATCTGATTTACGGTATCTGGTAAAGACTGCCTAAAAGATGCATGCTGGACCTCTTCCCACAGTTGTTTGCTATATTTCTGTGGCCCTAAAAACAGAAGGTGCTATTTGGCTCCAGCCACATCCAGTTGTGAATAGCTAAGGAACATTGCAGAGTAAAATTGTTGCCATAATCATATGTTCTTTGACATGCCAAGTATTTATGTGCAGCCACTTGGTTTCCTATAGTAGGCTGTACATGGTGCCTACTACTAGAACTACTGTCCTCCCCTCTCTAACCTGTCCCCTGACATGTTGGCGTTCCAGTGTCCATACTAACATACCACTTAGCTACAATATGTGCCCAATACATTGCTTCATTCTAGAAGGTAAGCTAGTTTTGATATTGTAACAAGGCCATTTAGTGTCAATGTCCATGCCAGCCTAATAATTGATTGCTTCATTCTAGGTAGTATGCTAGTGTGAATATTAGAACAGATGATTTCCGAGATGTTTTCTCAGAGTGAAACATCTCCGGGTGAGAAACACATCAGGCCTCAGGGAGAGATTGCTTACAGATTATAGAGACAGTGAATATTTTATTACGAGAACAAAAACTAAAAGGATGAGGATAAAACAGTCATGTGAGCAGATATGGCATTTGTAACTGAAATTATAGATTGTTTATTCACCAGTAAATGTAACATTACATTATCAACAATATCCTCATTGGCTTATTTGATTTCCTCCCCTTTGCGATCAGGCTCTTCTCATGTCTCTCTTACAGTTAGAGTAACACCCGTGTGTGTGTGTGTGTGTGTGTGTGTGTGTGTGTGTGTTTGCGTGCATGCGTGTGTGTGTGTGTTTGCGTACGTGCGTGTGTGTGTGTCTGTGTGTGCGTGCGTGCGCGTGTGTGTGTGTTTGCGTGCGTGTGTGTGTGTGTGTTTGCGTGCGTGCGTGCGTGTGTGTGTGTGTGTGTGTGCGTGCGTGCATGTGTGTGTGTGTGTGTGTGTGCACGTGTGGGGTGGGGAAAGAAAAGGAGTGAGGCAGTTTATTTGGTGTCACCAAATAAAGAGAGAGACGATTAGAACAAGGTGGAGGAGGCAGGGCTCAGAGCTGGCAGAGGAAGATAAACCAGCCATTGAAAATACCATCCTCTCCCTCTCTCTCTCTCTCCCACCTCAGTTCTAATGCCAGTGTTGAGTAATCTTCTGGGTAGGAAGGAACAGGAAGCCAATCATTACCCTGGAACTACAGGACACCATACGAGACTATTCATTTATATTCTAATAGCTATTTATTTCAGATACATCAGCATTTTGGAAGCTCACAAAGCATCTCTTCATTTGAAATTCATGCCCATGGGTAGAGAATCTGTGGAGAATGTTGTCCCACGTGCATTCATATGCATGATAAAACCTGCAAATGCTGTGTTTGGATGGTAGGGAGAGGATATTCCAGAGCGTAGTTTGAGCGGAGGCGTTACTATATATCCAACTGTTAACCCTGTGGTTAAATGAAGGCATCATTTCATGTAGCTCTTTCTGACACCCACCCCTGACACAGGAATCTCCTCCTCCATGCAGTATAAAGGCCTAAAAAGGATTTTTGACATGACATGACATGATGTCTAAGGAGGTCATATCTTGTTGTTAAGTCGAGGACGTTCAGTTCTACACTACCACTGCTGTTTAGGAGTTTCCCTGTCTTGACTAGGGGACGAAAATAGGGAAGAAATTCCCAAATTCACCAATTTTCCACACTTCTCCCAGATTGTCATCAACGTGTCTGAGTGATTGATTCGTTTGACTCACGGGACAGTCATGGGACTATTGCCCATACTGCAATAGTATTGCCTTCAGCATGCCACAAGCTCCCTCCTTCCCTCCAACATTTCTGCTCTCCAACTCATATCCCCATCAACAAATATTCCTTAATGTGTGAGGGAAAGATCCATGCATGACTCCAGGCCGCCATTCTTTGCATTGTTGCTCCTTTAATCTGTGTGCATGTAGTTAGCAGTGGGCTGGTTCTTTAGAGCGCATCGATAGAGAAAAGGCTGTCAACAGTATTTGGACAGAGAGCGAGAGAGAGATGAGGCTTTGATGAATGTGATGGCATGTGGTGGGAACTGGCTGAGAATAGGGGCTGGAATCAGATCAAACCAGACTAGATCACAGAGATATATTGGATTAGACAGCGGCCTATTGTATGTTCTGTACAGCTCTCCAGTTGACCTACATTGCCTAGTTATTCTCTCTGAGTTGTTGCATGTTTGTATTTCTCTAATAGTGTTAATATACACTGTTTCTGCTTCATGGTCAACTCACTCTAAAGGCTACTTCTACCCCTCACCTCTCTTCCTCTCTCACTTTTCCCTTCCCTATTTTTCTCTGTCCTTTATACATTCCTATCTCCATCTGTTATCAGGGCTTGTGGCTGCCAGGCAGGAATGCGGGCTTAGTTCAGTGTAGCAAGCACAGACAGGTTCGTGTTGTAAATGGGAGCAGGTAGCGAATCAGCGGTGATTGTTGAGGTAGACGATACACCAGTAGGTAGAGCTGCTGGCAGGTAGTAGATACTGTAGCAGCTTTGAAGGAAGCTCTAATTCGCTCACTCGGTAGTTGAGAGCTAGAATAATTTCGCAAATGGAGGACGTGTATTTGCTGGACAACTGGCGAAAGGTAATTATTGGATCGCCCTACAACTACACTGTGAGATATGACAAGGGACGTGATGGCTATATCATGAGGTTACTGGGTGTCTCACATATAGTAGTTTCTTAGTATATATGGTCATGTGAAATATAACTTACGTAGATTGAAGCGTTTTGTTCTGATCATAGTGTTTTTTTAATGTTTGACCCTGGGCGAAGACATGGAGGTCGATTAAGGCAGCCCCCCGCACCTCTCTGATTCAGATGGGTTGGGTTAAATGCGGAAGACACATTTCAGTTGAACATTCAGCTGGATAACTGACTAGGTATCCCACTTTCCCTTTCCCTGTTGTCATTTCTATAGATAGATCAGATATTTTAGCTAATTTCTTGGCTGAGTTCTATCATGACAACAGGATAAACTTAATGATAAAGAACATTTGAATCTATGTTGTATATCGGGATGCATCAGAAACACATTTTCCAACCCTGCACAACATTTTAGGGATGCTAATTACTCTGAGAAGACTTCCACCCAAGACACTTAAATGTACAAAGATGACTATAAATATGGGTTGGTTAACATTGCTTGTGGTTTTCTCAACTAAATTTGCCCACAAGCCTCTAATTTTAAAGATAATGGATGCATACGTGTTTTCTTAGTCTCACATACACTCACTCTCAAATCTGGTCAATTATAACACGTCTACAAATATAGACATGAAAAAGTATGTATAGCAATCTGTTGTGGGCCGACTCTGTGGACAAGCCAAAAAGCATTGAATAAGAGAGAAAGAATTTGTGGGATAAGGGGAGTGGAAGAGAGGGGTGGATGTAGTAGAGACTGATGGGAGTGCAGACAGACACAGACAGACAGACAGACAGACAGACAGACAGACAGACAGACAGACAGACAGACAGACAGACAGACAGACAGACAGACAGACAGACAGACAGACAGACAGACAGACAGATGCAAGGCGGCTGCTATGCATTCCTCTGGATGTGTCAGGTCTCAGGGGAGATCACCCTGTGTGTGTGTGTGTGTGTGTGTGTGTGTGTGTGTGTGTGTGTGTGTGTGTGTGTGTGTGTGTGTGTGAACGTGTGCCCACGTATGTTTGTGTGGGTGTTTGTGTGTTTGTACGTACAGTACCAGTCATTCAAGGGTTTTTCTTTATTTTTTACATTTTCTTAATATACTACATATCATGTAGTAACCAAAAAAGTGTTTAAAAAAATTCAAAATATATTTTTGATTCCTCAAAGAAGCCACCCTTTGCACACTCTTGATATTCTCTCAACCAGCTTCACCTAGAATGCTCTTCCATCTGTCTTGAAGGAGTTCCCACATATCCTGAGCACTAGTTGGCTAATTTTCCTTCATACTGTGTTCCAACTCATCCCAAACCATCTCAATTGGGTTGAGATTGGATGATTGTGGAGACCAGGTCATCTGATGCAGCGCTCCATCACTCTCCTTCTTGGTCAAATAGCCCTTACACAGCCTGGAGGTGTGTTGGGTCATTGTCCTGTTGAAAAACAAATAATAGTCCCACTAAGTGCAAACTAGATGGGATGGCGTTTCGCTGCAGAATGCTGTGGTAGCCATGCTGGTTAAGTGTGCCTTGAATTCTAAATAAATTACAGATAGTGTCACCAGCAAAGCACCCCCACACCATCACACCGCCATGCTTCACGGTGTGAACCACACATGCGGAGATCTGTTCAACTACTCTGTGTCTCACAAAGACACGGCAGTTGGAACCAATAATCTCAAATTTGGACTCAGACCAAAGGACAAATTTCCACCGTTCTAATGTCCATTGCTCGTGTTTCTTGGCACAAGCAAGTCTCCTCTTATTATTGGTGACCTTAGTAGCGGTTTCGTTGCAGCAATTTGACCATGAAGGCCTGATTCACGCAGTCTCCTCTGAACAGTTGATGTTGAGATGTGTCTTACTTGAACTCGGTGAAGCATTTATTTGGGCTGCAATCTGAGCTGCAGTTAACTCTTATGAACTTATCCTCTGCAGCAGAGGTAACTCTGGGTCTTGCGTTCCTGTTCCTCATGAGAGCCAGTTTCGTCATAACACTTGATGGTATTTGCGACTGCACTTGAAGAAACTTTAAAAGTTCTTAAAATTTTCCGGATTGACTGACCTTCATGTCTTGTAGTAATGATGGCCTGTCATTTCTCTTTGCTTATTTCAGCTGTTCTTGCCATAAAATGGACTTGGTATTTTACCAAATATGACTATCTTCTGTGTGCTACCCCTACCCTTGTCACAAGACAACTGATTGGCTCAAACGCAGTAAGACAATCCACAAAGGCACACCTGTTAATTGAAATGCACTCCAGGTGACTACCTCATGAAGCTGGTTGAGATAATGCCAAGAGTGTGCAAAGCTGTCATCAAAGCAAAGGGTGGCTACTTTGAAGAATCTCAAGTACAATTTGTTCAAAACTTTTTTGGTTACTACGTGATTCCATATGTATTATTTCATAGTTTTGATCTCTTCACTAGTATTCTACAATGTAGAAAGTAGTAACAATAAAGAAACACCCTGGAATAAGTAGGTGTGTCCAAACCTTTGACTGGTACTGTATGTGTGTGTTGGCTGAGTTCTATAACAGGGGACATCAGCATTATTGGTGCGTAAACGTTGTCTGTCTCCCTGTGTGTGGTGTGTGTTCTCATCTTTTAATTTTAATTTTTATTTTTTATTTTACCTTTATTTAACCAGGCAAGTCAGTTAAGAACACATTCTTATTTTCAATGATGGCCTGGGAACAGTGGGTTAACTGCCTGTTCAGGGGCAGAACGACAGATTTGTACCTTGTCAGCTCAGGGGTTTGAACTCACAACCTTCCGGTTACTAGTCCAACGCTCTAACCACTAGGCTACCCTGCCGCTACCCTGCCGCCGAATCACATTACTGACTCATCCTGGCTGAGAGGGGCTGAAGGAGGAATCCCAATCAGCAGTGTCTGTCTTTCTCTAAGCGTACTCATTGGTAACTTGTAAGGTCTGACTTTTCACAGTCCCATTGGCCATGCCTGGTTAAACATTCTGGACCCTTGTCTTTCACTTGCAATGTATAGAACCGTGCATGTACAGTATAAACGCCACATAAGACGAGACTTGACTGAAGACAGAGACACAAAGAGTAGATTAAGTGTTCATGTTGCCTTTTGTAAACAGCAGGAGTCAGTAACGGCAGAAGCCCTTTGAATCCTTTCATCGCTGTTAGTCTCCTTTCTTAGATGATCCTCTCACAGGTGTGTCATGTTTTGTTCCATAGGATCTTCATGTGTCAGAGGGCATGATCGACAACGCAGTGGATATGGACAGTCTGAACAGGAACTTGCCTGAACGCGGATGGCAGACCCATAAGGTGTTACAGGTGAGGTGTGTGTGTGTGTGTGTGTGTGTGTGTATATATATATATATATATATATACTGAGTATACAAAACATTAAGAACACCTGCCCTTTCCATGACATAGACTGACCAGGTGAAAGCTATGATATCTAATTGATGTCACTTGTTAAATCCACTTCAATCAAGGGAGGTGAGGAGACCGCGTTGAGACAATTGAGAAGTGGATTGTGTGTGTGCGCCATTTAGAGGGTGAATGGGCAAGACAAAAGACTGAAGTGCCTTGTAACGTGGTATGGTAGTCGGTGCCATGCATACCGGTTTGTGTCAAGAACTGCAACGTTGCTAGTTTGTGTGTATTGTAGCGGTATTTATTAGAGAGGGGTAAAGAAAGATTTTGTTCGGGCGCCAGGCAGGTATTAACCATGCCGAAAGGAAAAGAGTAGAATAGACAGAGTACCACTACCAGACCCACACACATCAGCAGACGAGACTGCCTAGAGTGTAGCCTGTTTACCAGATAGCCAGTGGAGAGAAAAGAGAATACACACCATATAAAACCCACATCACAGCACAGGGGTAACCCCAACAAGAATCCCTCATACAATAATACTACTACTAATAATAATAATAATAATGGCAGAGCAATTGAACAGCAACTTCATACAAGAAAGAACCCAGTCATCAACAGAGGATTTGCAATAATCTGTATTATCTTCCAGTGGAGGAGTGCAGAGGGTTTGAATGTGGGGGGTGTTCATAGACACAACAAAGGCCTTAAAAATGTCCACAATCTTCTCGGCCACATGTCATTAGTACACCTCAATACAGTTCACATAACAATACACAACTTGCAAGCAACCTCCCTTTTAACTAAAATGTCCACAATCTTCTCGGCCGCATGTCATTAGTACACCCCACCTCAATACAGTTCAAATAACAATACACAACTTACAAGCAACCTCACTTTTAACTAAAATGTCAGGCCAAATACTTCTGGCAGTGCAATAATAGTACAGCTCTAATGAACTTCAATGGGAAATGCATTTAAAAAAAAACTTTATAAACTACACACGCTGAAAATAAACCAAACTTCTGCAGCACAGCACACACAATCAAACTGTCGCGCCAACCAAGAGCTCCTCCCCAAAGAGCTGAACGAGCTGTCTTCATTTCCTCCTTCCTTACTGCTGATGCGCTCTTTGTGAACCTGCCCTTCACTACCACTCTGTGATGAGTGTTCTCATAATGGGGAGGGGCACTTGGTCTGTGAGGCCATTGTGTGAGCGATACTAAAAACTTGGCAAGTGACGTTGGAAACAAAACGAGATCCTGGCTGTCATCGTACTATGTAATTTGGTTTTATTTTTCCAATGTCAAACCATACCCGCTGCATTTTCTCCTCTGGATAACTGTGTCCACTGATGTGGCATGTCAAGGCTCCCTGAAGACTAACTAGATAAGAGAGAAATGGGTCTGTAACAACAAGCTGCCTCTGTACCCACCTGTTGTTAGTGTGGCTCTGTGTTGCTGACTCCTGGGTTCAAATACAAGTTAAAATATCCATCTGGCACTCCAGGCAGTGCTTGACTTGGACTGAAATACATGTAGGTGCCAGTACTCATTGTGGGTGTCAGTACCATTTATATTCAGGAGCTCTTAAATAATGGTTAGCTAATCTATATGATATTTGAGAGAGAGAGAGAGAGAGAGAGAGAGAGAGAGAGAGAGAGAGAGAGAGAGAGAGAGAGAGAGAGAGAGAGAGAGAGAGAGAGAGAGAGAGACTGGAGTGCCACTGGGGAGCAGTAGCACACAGGACTGCAGCTGGTTACCACTAACACAGTAGCCTATTCTGACATGCAGGAGAGAGACAATGATTAAACCAGCATAAGATCAAAGTGTAAAATATCAAAGAGAGGCTGATAGAAGAGACTGAACTTGTTACAGTAGGCCTTTGCCCTATCAAGCAGGAAACACTTGGATGCTCTTCAGAGAGGTCTTAGTAAGGTTTATTGGGGTTGTGTTCAGTAGGGCACACTGTAGCAAAACAAATTGCCAACGGTAAAACGTTTTGTCCCGACTGAACACCATCCTGATGACAAAGAGACCCTGTGGCGTTTCAACATTTCATCACCACTACCTGCTACAAAATGGTGGCATGTGATTAGGCCTATTACTAGTCCAAAATGTAATTGCACTATTCCTCAAAGCACTCATGGGCCCTCATCTACTACATCTAGTCACTACTGCTAGCTGGCTTTTGCCTTAAAGCTATTATCATCTATCTCCCCAATTCTCTTCTCCTGGGCCCAGCTTTAACAGATCGATCTAATTGAAAGTAGATCATCCTATTTGGACAGCCATGGGTTGCCACCCAAAGGAGAGGCTGACTTCATGGTCTGTCGTAACGCTGCTTGGTGTGCAGATGGGTTGATTGTAACAGGTGAACGAGAAAGATTATCATCAAGGCTATACAACAGACTCAAAGTAGCATGCCATACATTGGGCTAATGATCATTGGGTTCAACCATTTTACTCCCTCTAGTCTTCTACAGTACAATGTTAGAGTAGCCTTGGCATCAAATTAATTAATTTTGACTAAAAATGTAATGCAAACCCCACATGTGCAATACATTCAGAGAGATGCTATGCTGATGATGACAAAGAGGTTCTTCACAGCTTAGCTCATGTATGTCTTCCAGGAGGTAATGTCTCTTAATTGCAGCGCTTCAGTGGTTTCCAGCGAGTGCTGTTACCATGACAACATTTCCTTCTCCCAAAGCCGCATGCTGGTGTTTTTGCTCTGCGGGCATAACTAGGCTCCCTCACAGCTCACACTCTCTCTGTATAAAGCGATATGTAAACAGCACCAGCAGTCAGCTAGAGCAATGCCACCACACAGAGAAGACATTCATACAGGCTGGATGTCCCTGGGCTATGAAATGAACCGTAATGTAGGCCTGTGATCCAGTGTAGCTGCTAAAACAGCACTAAAACATATTGTTCTCATGAATTGAGAAGGAATGAAAGGGATGATTCTGAATAGCCAACACGGTCATATAATATCATGTTATGTACTGGCTGTTTGTCTGGATAGTGAACATTTTTGTGTGACTATCTTTTGCAGTGAAAGGGAGCATCCATCCATTTGGGATGCATTAATGGTTCGTCAAAAGGCCAACTGTAGCTTGAGGGTAGTTGTCTCTATTCTCTACCCCATTTAGCTTTTCCAAAACATTTGATGATATTAAGTCTGCTTCCAATCATTAACTTATACTGCCATATGAGGCCAAATTACAATGATAATTGACTCAGTGACCTTTCTGTTCGTAGAGCACGCCACTGGATCTGTTTGAGAGTGGCAAGGCGCTGAAGGTCCAGGCAGAGCGCCCCCATCTGGTCAGTCTGGGCAGTGGCCGTCTCAGTACGGCCATCACACTGCTGCCCCTTCCCGAAGGTGAGCTAATATTGCTTCTATCCAAATGTCAAGGAATGTAGATAGGTGAGGTGCAAGAATTTGGTTGGTCCTTACACCGCTTTTGCTCTTTCATATGTGTGCGTTTGAACAGTGAGGATTTGCATGCACACACACACAATGGAGCACAGAATACAAGAACATGCACATGCTCACACATCAGCCCCAGGAGCATAAAACTGACAGTGGCATGTCCTTCACCCTGCAGTGTTCACTTCAATACCACTAGAACCTCTATTGGCTATACCCCAGCCAGAAACACACACACACACTCACAGTGGTTTTTCTCAAATGTATGCTTTGGCCACAAATACGACTAGAGGATGAGTTAACAGAATAGGAACTTTTAAAAGTAAGATTTTCACTGGCCAGTCGTGGCTACCCAATGAGCACGGGCTAACTAAACAATTGATTTTTATTTTTTTAAATGTATTTATGTTTCTATCATTTTATTTCTTTGGTTTTTATTTTTTTATCTTTTTTTCATTTTTATCTTATTTAATCCTTTTTAATATTTATTTTTTATCTTTTTTCCTTGTTTTTTTTGTCATTATTTATTTAATATTTTTTTTTTGTTTTTTTTTTATTTTACATTTTAAATTATTATTATTATGTTTTCTTCTTGGGCCTCTATAACTATATCTATTGTTTTTATTTTTGTTGTTGTTGTGTGATTTGGATTAATCCCCTCTACCACACGGAACCCCACTAATCTACTGACGGAACGCAAGAGGTGGCTAACAACAGACCTCCATCCTATGCTAGCTTGCTACCGATGCCCTGGCTAGCTGTCTAAATCACCAACCAACCTCTCCACTCACCGGACCCTTCTGATCACTCGACTAAGCATGCCTCTCCTTAATGTCAATATGTCTTGTCCATTGCTGTTCTGGTTAGTGTTTATTGGCTTATTTCACTGTAGAGCCTCTAGTCCTGCTCACTATACCTTATCCAACCTATTAGTTCCACCACCCACACATGCAATGACATCTCCTGGTTTCAACGATGTTTCTAGAGACAATATCTCTCTCTTCATCACTCAATACCTAGGTTTACCTCCACTGTATTCACATCCTACCATACATTTGTCTGTACATTATACCTTGATGCTATTTTATCGCCCCCAGAAACCTCCTTTTACTCTATGTTCCAGACGTTCTAGACGACCAATTCTCATAGCTTTTAGCCGTACCCTTATTCTACTCCTCCTATGTTCCTCTGGCGATGTAGAGGTGAATCCAGGCCCTGCAGTGCCTAGCTCCACTCCTATTCCCCAGGCGCTCTCTTTTGACGACTTCTGTAACCGTAATAGCCTTGGTTTCATGCATGTTAACATTAGAAGCCTCCTCCCTAAGTTTGTTCTATTCACTGCTTTAGCACACTCTGCCAACCCGGATGTTCTAGCTGTGTCTGAATCCTGGCTTAGGAAGACCACCAAAAATTCAGACATTTTAATTCCAAACTACAACATTTTCAGACAAGATAGAACTGCCAAAGGGGGCGGTGTTGCAATCTACTGCAAAGATAGCCTGCAGAGTTCTGTCCTACTATCCAGGTCTGTACCCAAACAATTTGAACTTCTACTTTTAAAAATCCACCTCTCTAAAAACAAGTCTCTCACCGTTGCCGCCTGCTATAGACCACCCTCTGCCCCCAGCTGTGCTCTGGACACCATATGTGAACTGATTGCCCCCCATCTATCTTCAGAGTTCGTGCTGCTAGGCGACCTAAACTGGAACATGCTTAACACCCCAGCCATCCTACAATCTAAACTTGATGCCCTCAATCTCACACAAATTATCAATGAACCTACCAGGTACCTCCCCAAAGCCTTAAACACGGGCACCCTCATAGATATCATCCTAACCAACTTCCCCTCTAAATACACATCTGCTGTCTTCAACCAAGATCTCAGCGATCACTGCCTCATTGCCTGCATCCGTAATGGGTCAGCGGTCAAACGACCTCCACTCATCACTGTAAAACGCTCCCTGAAACACTTCTGCGAGCAGGCCTTTCTAATCGACCTGGCCGGGGTATCCTGGAAGGATATTGATCTCATCCCGTCAGTAGAGGATGCCTGGATATTTTTTTTAAATGCCTTCCTAACCATCTTAAATAAACATGCCCCATTCAAGAAATTTAGAACCAGGAACAGATATAGCCCTTGGTTCTCCCCAGACCTGACTGCCCTTAACCAACACAAAAACATCCTATGGCGTTCTGCATTAGCATCGAACAGCCCCCGTGATATGCAGCTGTTCAGGGAAGCTAGAAACCATTATACACAGGCAGTTAGAAAAGCCAAGGCTAGCTTTTTCAAGCAGAAATTTGCTTCCTGCAACACTAACTCAAAAAAGTTCTGGGACACTGTAAAGTCCATGGAGAATAAGAACACCTCCTCCCAGCTGCCCACTGCACTGAAGATAGGAAACACTGTCACCACTGATAAATCCACCATAATTGAGAATTTCAATAAGCATTTTTCTACGGCTGGCCATGCTTTCCACCTGGCTACTCCTACCCCGGACAACAGCACTGCACCCCCAACAGCAACTCGCCCAAGCCTTCCCCATTTCTCCTTCTCCCAAATCCATTCAGCTGATGTTCTGAAAGAGCTGCAAAATCTGGACCCCTACAAATCAGCCGGGCTAGACAATCTGGACCATTTCTTTCTAAAATTATCTGCCGAAATTGTTTCCACCCCTATTACTAGCCTGTTCAACCTCTCTTTCGTGTCGTCTGAGATTCCCAAAGATTGGAAAGCAGCTGCAGTCATCCCCCTCTTCAAAGGGGGGGACACTCTTCACCCAAACTGCTACAGACCTATATCTATCCTACCGTGCCTTTCTAAGGTCTTCGAAAGCCAAGTCAACAAACAGATTACCGACCATTTCGAATCTCACCATACCTTCTCTGCTATGCAATCTGGTTTCAGAGCTGGTCATGGGTGCACCTCAGCCACGCTCAAGGTCCTAAACGATATCTTAACCGCCATCGATAAGAAACATTACTGTGCAGCCGTATTCATTGATCTGGCCAAGGCTTTCGACTCTGTCAATCACCATATCCTCATCGGCAGACTCGACACTCTTGGTTTCTCAAATGATTGCCTCGCCTGGTTCACCAACTACTTCTCTGATAGAGTTCAGTGTGTCAAATCGGAGGGTCTGCTGTCCGGACCTCTGGCAGTCTCTATGGGGGTGCCACAGGGTTCAATTCTTGGACCGACTCTCTTCTCTGTATACATCAATGAGGTCGCTCTTGCTGCTGGTGAGTCCCTGATCCACCTCTACGCAGACGACATCATTCTGTATACTTCCGGCCCTTCTTTGGACACTGTGTTAACAACCCTCCAGGCAAGCTTCAATGCCATACAACTCTCCTTCCGTGGCCTCCAATTGCTCTTAAATACAAGTAAAACTAAATGCATGCTCTTCAACCGATCGCTACCTGCACCTACCCGCCTGTCCAACATCACTACTCTGGACGGCTCTGACTTAGAATACGTGGACAACTACAAATACTTAGGTGTCTGGTTAGACTGTAAACTCTCCTTCCAGACCCATATCAAACATCTCCAATCCAAAGTTAAATCTAGAATTGGCTTCCTATTTCGCAACAAAGCATCCTTCACTCATGCTGCCAAACATACCCTTGTAAAACTGACCATCCTACCAATCCTCGACTTTGGCGATGTCATTTACAAAATAGCCTCCAATACCCTACTCAACAAATTGGATGCAGTCTATCACAGTGCAATCCGTTTTATCACCAAAGCCCCATATACTACCCACCATTGCGACCTGTACGCTCTCGTTGGCTGGCCCTCGCTTCATACTCGTCGCCAAACCCACTGGCTCCATGTCATCTACAAGACCCTGCTAGGTAAAGTCCCCCCTTATCTCAGCTCGCTGGTCACCATAGCATCTCCCACCTGTAGCACACGCTCCAGCAGGTATATCTCTCTAGTCACCCCCAAAACCAATTCTTTCTTTGGCCGCCTCTCCTTCCAGTTCTCTGCTGCCAATGACTGGAACGAACTACAAAAATCTCTGAAACTGGAAACACTTATCTCCCTCACTAGCTTTAAGCACCAACTGTCAGAGCAGCTCACAGATTACTGCACCTGTACATAGACCACCTATAATTTAGCCCAAACAACTACCTCTTTCCCAACTGTATTTAATTTTAATTTATTTATTTATTTTGCTCCTTTGCACCCCATTATTTTTATTTCTACTTTGCACATTCTTCCATTGCAAAACTACCATTCCAGTATTTTACTTGCTATATTGTATTTACTTTGCCATCATGGCCTTTTTTGCCTTTACCTCCCTTCTCACCTCATTTGCTCACATTGTATATAGACTTGTTTATACTGCATTATTGACTGTATGTTTGTTTTTACTCCATGTGTAACTCTGTGTCGTTTTATCTGTCGAACTGCTTTGCTTTATCTTGGCCAGGTCGCAATTGTAAATGAGAACTTGTTCTCAACTTGCCTACCTGGTTAAATAAAGGTAAAATAAATAAAATAAAATAAAATAATAGTTGACATAGCCACCTAGAGCAACGTAGTTTTCAAAACAAAGTCATTCGTTACTATGTGGCCGACGGAACCTTGCTAAGAATGGACCCAGTGCATATTGGGTCGCTCATGCTCATTGGGTAGCCACACAGTTACTTTAAAACTGCAACATTTTCTCTCAGCCTCATGGCAACATGTGTAGAATAGTATTACAAAACTACACATTTTTCTCTCTGCCCCAAGGCAAAATGGGTTGAAATGCATGTTAGTCATTTTTCTGGGGGGCCTTCCAATTATCTTTCCACTAATACTGTGTACTCAAAATGCCCCTCCATATAACCCTCAAAATACCAAAGAGAGGCATAATAAGTCATGTCAAACTGTCTAGAATTGCAGGAAATGTTTGAATTTGTATTTATTTAATTGACCCCATGGACTCTCTGTCTACTATTCGTACCCCCCAATTTCTACACCATAATTTGGCCCTGACCTCAACCCCCACCACCACCCCTGCCTAACACAGCTTTACTACCCTCTCCCCACCTCCTGCACTGTCCACCACCCCTCCCTAACACCGCTTTACTACCCTCTCCCCACCTCCTGCACTGTCCACCACCCTTCCCTAACACCGCTTTACTACCCTCTCCCTACCTCCTGCACTATCCACCACCCCTCCCTAACACTGCTTTACTACCCGCTCCCTACCTCCTGCACTGTCCACCACCCCTCTCTAACACCGCTTTACTACCCTCTCCCCACCTCCTGCACTGTCCACCACCCCTCCCTAACACCGCTTTACTACCCTCTCCCCACCTCCTGCACTGTCCACCACTGCTACCACTCATCCTGGGAATTCCTTTCTCCATGCCCCTCTCTATCTGGAGTTCTGCAGGGAGTTGGGTATGGAATGCACTGAGAAGGCTCCATCCCAAATGACACCCTATGCCCTATATAATGGCAGCTTCTTCCCTATGGGCCTTGGTCAAAAGTAGTGCACTTTATAGGAAATAAGGTGCTATTTGGGAGGCAGCCTTGGTCCAGAGGGGAGCGAGGATGAGAATGTGTGTTGCACTGTGATGTGACATTCCACTGGGTTTTCTCCTTTTATCTGGAGCACCAGTAGAGATGAGGCTGGACAGGGTCACTGTTGGGCAGAGGGAGGGGGTTGTGAAGGGTGGAATGGGATTTAGTTACAAAGCATTTCTGTTTTTTAGCGTGTCTGCCTAATTTAATGCACGACTGCTGGATATGACATTGACTCCCGCCATGAGTTACAAAGACTTGTCCAATGGACTATATTAGAATAAAACAAGATTACGTAATCATTCACTTATTTTGAAGGTTTCACTTCTCTTGCAAGTTATTCTGTCACGTAATAAATAGGTAACTTTGGTAACTTAATGAATAGGCAACTTTGTCATTATACAGTAACAACATGGACGTTGAACACAATAAGTAAAACACTGTGGTTGAATGTCAATTTACAGCCACTAACAGCCACAGTCAACATACAGCCACTAACAGCCACAGTCAACATACAGCCACTAACAGCCACAGTCAACATACAGCCACTAACAGCCACAGTCAACATACAGCCACTAACAGCCACAGTCAACATACAGCCACTAACAGCCACAGTCAACATACAGCCACTAACAGCCACAGTCAACATACAGCCACTAACAGCAACAGTCAACATACAGCCACTAACAGCCACAGTCAACATACAGCCACTAACAGCCACAGTCAACATACAGCCACTAACAGTCACAGTCAACATACAGCCACTAACAGCCACAGTCAACATTCAGCCACTAACAGCCACAGTCAACATACAGCCACTAACAGCCACAGTCAACATACAGCCACTAACAGTCACAGTCAACATACAGCCACTAACAGCCACAGTCAACATACAGCCACTAACAGCCACAGTCAACATACAGCCACTAACAGCCACAGTCAACATACAGCCACTAACAGCCACAGTCAACATACAGCCACTAACAGCCACAGTCAACATACAGCCACTAACAGCCACAGTCAACATACAGCCACATTCTTCTCTTGGCAACACAGTTTGATGAGAGACCATTCTAGCCTGGTAGTCAAATATTTTAGTGCTTCTTTAGCTGTCTCTTTTATTTGAACAGACAGATCAGGCTACCACCAGGCTAGAATCCCTCAGTTCCAGTGTTCATCTTTTGCTCATACTCTTCTGGGTGTTGCTCCTACAGGTAGGACCACTTTGGGCCATGGGGCGATGGACATCAGCATCCAGGGCCCAGGAGTTGCCGCCCAGCACTGCTACATAGAGAACCGGGCAGGGATCATCACTCTCCACCCCTGTGGGAACCAGTGTGCCATAGACGGGCTTCCTGTCACCAAACCGGTCCGCCTGTCACAAGGTATGGCTCCTTACAAACAAACTGACTTGTGGAAATAAACCTCATTGGTAAGGAGTCTGTTTCTGCATACCTACAACTCTTATTGTCATCTATTATAGTAACACATTCAGCATAGAATAATGACGTACAGCAACAGATGCACATACTGTTTCAAGATGATTTGACAAAAAACAAACAAAAATAAACATTTTTATGTGATATTGCTTTGGTCATTGAGAGGAACTCAATTACATTCCTGGACTAACCAATGCACATGTGTACAATTAATGCCAAAGATCGATGCCTATTTGCTAACTGTGTAACCAGCACTTACAAACCCCAAATCAATTAAGATGGGAGTATTAGAGTCAAGAAATCCATTCAGTAAATGCAAATGTGTGCCTTTTCTAAACACATCGATTGAGAAACAACCACACGTTCCTGTGGGACTGTAGTGAATCATTTGTTACCACAGTAAACTTGACTGTGCTCTCAAGCACACTGGGATATTACAACATGGCTGGAAGGAAGCCTATTGATTTCCAATACATCACATTCTTTCACCAGGATGTCTGAATTTATGCTACAAGACCAACAGAAAATAAAGCAACAGGCCCTCCCGCTGGGAGAGTATCTATGACATTAGTCATAGTACTTACAGTATCTCAACGGCTTCTTGGCTCCATAGAATCACAGGAACTTGATAGTCATAAACTAAAAAACAGTAACGAGAGAGCTGGAGTTGGAGGCTAATGATGACACTGCCTGTCTCCTGGCATCCCTCAACCTGGATTTTCTTGTAAATCCGAGCAGGGACATTGCTATTTTTATTCCACCCCTCTTACCCCAACAGATCCCCTTTTACCCCTGGGGGTAAAAGGTCAAATAATGATTTTTGAGGGAATCATGGATATATGTATATATTTTGGTACAAAAAAAAAGAATTGTACTGGTGAAGAATAACT
Organism: Oncorhynchus kisutch; assembly: GCF_002021735.2. Classification (NCBI taxonomy): domain Eukaryota; kingdom Metazoa; phylum Chordata; class Actinopteri; order Salmoniformes; family Salmonidae; genus Oncorhynchus; species Oncorhynchus kisutch. The sequence goes on along the minus strand of NC_034188.2, from coordinate 59,794,509 downwards.
TCAAGACCAAGGTGGTGTCATTGATTGTGCTGACTCAAGATCTGTGTAATAATATGTAGAGATGAGTTAGTTGATACTAGATACCTTTGACACTGTGGCGGTCATATTATGTAACAGGCATCAGTGAAAAGCTGGAATTGCTACTGTCATTCAAGATGCAGAAACCCCTTGTTTTTTTCTGGGTGAGTGGTAAGCTATTGAAAAGAATAGACTGAATCCAGACTTGAAAATTGGGTTGATATTACATTTTCATCTCAGAAGGTACAGTATATAGATTTTTCTCTGATTTATAGCACAGAGCAGTGGTCCTGTGAAGAGAGTATGAGACATATTGAGGGCTTTGTTTAAAGCTGAGTGTATGATGTTAACATGTGAACAACAAATCCATTGAACCCTTCCCCATAATAACTTGGTAGTCAGTCAGTCAAACAGACTCAGAAGATACTAAACTAATACTGGAGAAAATGGGTGAGGTTGATTCAGATGACAGAGATTTGGGATTGCACATATAAACTCTGACTCAGGGTTAGCTCCTCTCACTCCACCCCACTGAGCCCCCCCTCCCCTCCCACCACACCAAACCTTTTTCTCTTTCTCTCTGGGGTGGATATTAGTTTGGGCCGGTGTCGGAAACAGCTGTTCAACTTCGACCATCTCTCCTGCTGCAAGGAGCCCCGGCAAAACAAACATGCGGGTGTAGTCCACTGCTATAGTGATAAATAGGACATTGCGCGAGGCTGCGTTGGAAGGAGCAACATACAACGAATTGTAACGCAACATATTTCACTGAAATGGATTGTATGCTTACAGTACGCGTTGGATGAACCAACTGTTCTACAGACTACACTACAAGGCAGGTGGACAGCGTATTTTGTGAAAACAGAACATAGCCTATGTGAGTAGCCTGTGGAAGAATACTGACACATATTACCATAACAAAGGAGTAGTCAGGACAAGCCCGCATTGCCGCTCTCTTCTTCTTCAACAGTCATTTTCCATTCAGGAAAAACACGTGGCTGTTTTTAAAGGAGCAGCTGCGATGTTAACAGCAGAGGGCAAGAGGACTTTCATTTGGATTTAAAGTAAGTGTTATAGTCAGAATGAAAGGTAATGTCTATGTTATAGAGTATTGCAGCTGTGTGAATTTATTGTATCTACCAACTTTTTGCAATTGGTTAATCATCAGTTGTAAAATAAATAAAAAAAGCGAGTTGCTAGATTCGTTACAGTAGATGGGTGACGTACAGTAAGTATAACGTTGTAACATTCAAATGATACATTGTGCCCTAATCTCGAAAGTAGACATAGTCTCCTTTATTGATATCGTAAAAAAAGATAATACACCTGCACCAGTAAAGTAACATTGACCTGTTGTATTAATATTGACAGCAAAACATATACAAGGATAACATCTCTAGCCAAATCCTCCACTATGACAGGGCAGTGATCTCTTTTCATTTTGGCATGGTCACCAGGTGCCTGTATACTGTTACATTTCTATTCCTGGTCCATGAGACCTAAGCATGCTGTTAACCCTGTCTAGAATCTAGACGCAGTCTATTCTCATATTAGCAAACCCACTCAAAACTCCCCCCTCCAAAATCTGTCATTTCTGACACATTGCATTGACCCCCATTGCATGCATAAAGAGACAGGAGGTGTACCACCTCTGCAAACAAGCATCAGGCTGCTCTAAAATTCACTCCTTGTTTACAGCTCGGTGAGCCACATATCCTGCTGCTCATGCTTGGTTGAACCTGGACTCTTCTGTTTGTGAGGCCACATCCACAGAGCGAGGATAGAGAAGTAACCCATAGCCATCTGTTTCACCGACTTGACCAGCAGGATTATTTATTGTCTTATGTTGTTCTGGCAAAAGGAGGTGAGGGAGGGAGTGCGAACAGTGCACATATGTTACTAGACCCCCTGACACTTCATTGTGCCACTCACAGGAGATGGCAGATAGTTTCAGGATATTGTATCTGGGATAAATGTTATGGAATAGATTTCTCAATTATGAAAGTATATGAAGAGGGAACCTGAAATCAGTATCAATGGTGTCAAATGCCACATTCTATACTGTAAGGGGTTGACTGTCTCAAATTAAGTGGATTGTATCTTACCAAAATACTTGACTGTCACCATCATTCATTTTATTCATCACAAGCTTAAAATGTCTCATCGGGTATTGCTGTATAGGATACCTCTACCCACTTTAGAAAGTAGGCAGACGTCATAGTTATGACATGTATTGATATACCAACTCAGTTATGTTGGATATGCCAACTCCGTTATGTTGGTGAAAATAGAATGGTCACATGAGAACTTCCACTGCTTTCCTATGTATCTCCTCTCTATCTCTTGGTATGTGTGGCTGCACTTTATTGCCTCTGCATTGGCTAAAGCTTTGAGTGATTAACTGGTGAGCTTGAAAGTGTCTGGCCTTTCCTTAAGCAGTAAAACACAACAATGCCATGGCAACTGTCTTGCTTACTTTTTGGCATCCCTTTGTCCAGTGTGTCCTCTGCTTTAGAGATATCTGACACTCTAGGTTTAGTGTCTGGTCTTCTGTGTTTTATGATGACACAGTTAAATGTGAAATTGTCAAACACTGTGAGCTTAAATGATAGTTAACTAGTAGTAAAGGAATGGAAATACATTTGGTCTTACTACTAGAAGTTGATTTATTGATTGATTTTAAAGTAATGAAAAGTTTATCAGAACTTGAGATAGTAGTTCAGGTTAGTCACAGATGGAGGGTCAGAGGGACTCTTTCTTTGTGAAGCCAACTGAAACTCAGTCGATCTCTATTCTTCACACATGCCCTCACGTAATCACAATTCCAAGTATTTGCTCTTAACCCAGTTTCCTAGGTCTTATTTCAGTGGTCCCAATAGCTTACTTTCCAAGGCTTAATAATGAAGATTGTTTTTGGCTAACTATACTAAAATTAAATGATGATATGAAAATGCTTTCATATCGTTGCTTGGCAAGGGTTTAACTCCAGGGAATATGGTCTCAAATTATTTTACACTACAGTGATATAAACCAATGTAGTACCCCTCAGGTACACCAACCCAACCTTCTCCTATGGTTTCTTTCATCCACCAGGTTTTCATGAAAGAATATCTCTTGAGGAGATTTGAATCCCTGCCAGTGTCCAAGTGTTTTCAGGGAATAATGGTCTCTTCTTTTTGGTGTCACTTCTAGTTGTGTCAAAGTTACCTTGAAGTAAAGACAAATCCACACCCATCTCAAACAACCTCATCTGTGATTTTCTGTTTAGAGTATTGAAAATATAGTAATGTCAATTAACCCGTTGACTTCTCGCAATCAAGTCTTCTACTTGAGTAGGCTACATGGTACCCTTTTTGTTGTTGTAATTGAATAACATGAATATGGTAACTTGCAGAGAAAACCCCATACGAGATATGAAAGATGTACTTTGGAGCCATTCCTAAAGTGCACTCACTGTGATGAGAACCCATGAGTTCTGCCAATATTGGAGTGTTAAAGGATAACTCTGCCTCGCAACGTTGAGAGAATCAATCTCGCTGATTAACTGTGAAGATCTTGGCTGCGCAGCCGCCACCCCCGTTCTCTTCCAACAGCCCCAATTAATTATCTTCTGTGAAGGTTTTTTCATTTACCATTGAAGCATGTCCTCTCCCAAATTATGTAATGAATTATTATTTAAAAAATGGCAACGTGTCATATTTTACTGTCAGGTTGTTTTTAGCAAACACTTGTTTAAACATTATTGGAATCTCTGAGATGTTTGTCTCTGATAAAAAGGTTCTTCACTTCAAATCTGGGGAGAGCTGAGAGCATATGGAGTGATGAGTGCAGCAGTGGCGGACTGGGACCAAAAATTGTCCCTGGAATTTCTAACACACTCACCCATTATTTTCCTTGAGGACCCCACACTGACCCATTATTTTCCTTGAGGACCCCACACTGACCCATTATTTTCCTTGAGGACCCCACACTGACCCATTATTTTCCTTGAGGACCCCACACTGACCCATTATTTTCCTTGAGGACCCCACACTGGCCCATTTTTTTCCTCGAACCAGATAATGATAATTTTGCACAATAAAAACAATGTTAGACAGGGTGACTGGTCTAAAAATTGACCAGCCCATCTGGCATTTGCCAGAAATACCAGATGGCCAGTCCACCCCTGGAGTGGAGAACCCAAGGATCTATTCTACAACCCTGTCACTGGTTTAGTGCCGTCGCTGCCTATACTCTGTCATCTCCTATGATTAACCAAAGGTGATTGACTAGGGAAGGTCCAATGGGAATGTGACCCCTACATGTGCTCTAGTGGAGGCCTCCATGGACCACCTAGGGAGTTGGGTTAGGTATCTCTGTAGTCTAATTTGGCATAATTGTGGTCTGGTTAAAAGACAGCAGACTGTCATTTCCCCAACAACACTGTCTCAGTAGAGATAAGCAGAGGAGGAACCCCTAGATAGAGGCACAGTGGGACAGCATGACGAGGGCATTGTGGTGACGGAAGGTGCTGCAATGAGGAGCTTACACCCTGAGTTTTTTTTTTTACGTAAGGGAGAATTTTTAGTTCACCCAAAAATTTGAGGCCTCTCACACTTCAGTGTCGTGATGCCAAAATATTAGCAACATCCACACAGTTGCTTATCATATCAACAATGTATACTCAACATATACTCTACTCTTAGTAGACAGCTTATACACCCACACACACACACACACACACACACACACACACTTAGTGCCATTAGTTTTCCCTGGTCAGGTCACGTGGTCTGGAAATACGCCGGCCCTACTCTTAATACAGACAAATTGTGAAGGAAGAGAGTAAGTATGGAAGCCTTCAATCTCCAGACAAATGTTCACTTCCAGGTAAGTCTGATGACAAGAGGCAAACAGCAAACGTGGACACTTCTTAGTATGTTGATCTGTTGTACCACCAAACCAACATCAAATTATTCATGATATTCATTCTCAATGTGTTACCACCATCAATCCATTTTTATTTCTGTATGCACATTCTCCATTTATCTATTCCTCTGTACATTAGCTATAGCTGCAACAAACGACTGCTAGATTTGAATTCCAGAACAGTGATTGCGTGGGAACCTTGCTAATGGTATTGACTCGCTCAATTACTATTTGTTATTTTGAAAGATAGTTAAAAATGAAAACGAGGCACTATAATCGCAGATTGCTATTCTACGTGTCCCGTATTCTGATTAGACCTAATTAGACCTAATTTATGATTCCAGTCAGGGAATATCCCCGGGTGAAGGAACGGGTGGGCTTAAGTGGGCCCAGGCCAACCCATTGGCGAGCCAGGACCAACCAATCAGATTGAGCAAAAAAAGCCAACACACCCATATTTTATCTTTAATACGCTTTAGAAATGCTACATTTGGCAAAATGTGTAGAATAGCACAAGAAGCTATAAAACTGCACATTTTCCTCTCTGTTCATGGCAAAATGTATAGAATTGTAAGAAATTAGCTTTAAAACAGCAACATTTTCTCTCAGCCTCATGGCAAAATGTGCAGAATAACATGAGATTAGCTGTAAAACGGTAAATTTTAATCTTTGCCCCATGGCAAAATGTGTAAGATTGCAGGAAATTAGCTGCTTTCCAAAAATACATTTCTGGCTATGCCACTGTCACCAGGTACAGTTTACACGATGCATGGCTGAGCTATACTACCATTTCAGGACATAAATAAATGCCTCACATCTCAGCACTCTGTAAATCTATAGTCACATACTGTTGTTTAGTGTTTCCCTATGCCAAGTGATCCATCAATATAAGTAGGTCTCTAACGGCTGAATTGAAGAGTCCTCATTGGCAATGATGTGGTTCACAGAGAATGACTCTGTCCTGTCACTATGAGTGGCTTCTGACTAGCCATTTATGCAGCTGTTATAAATTTTTTACATTGTCCGTGCAGTAACTCACACAACTAATCATACGGTAATTTCACAATATTTTCCTTGCGTTGATATTGATCAACCACCAGTCCAAGGCTGGATGTTTGGTTTTGCTCTCCTGCCTCTGCCCCCGAGGAAAGAAAAAATATAAAAAATGCATTAATCTCATGAGCCATACTTCACGGCTCGTACTAGCTAGCCAGTCAAAAGTTAGTTGAGAGAGATTGAAAATTCTTAAACTTGTCATGTCGTTGACTCAGACCCAGTTTGATGCCTGTGCTTGTCCAGTGTGTTGTCTTACTCTGTTGTCCACTCCTGGTTATGGGCTTATGAACACACACACACACACACACACACACACACACACACACACACACACACACACACACACACACACACACACACACACACACACACACACACACACACACACACACACTGCTGTAGTTTGGAAATGGTGTGAGCGAGCAGCTCTTTGTGTGGTTTGCTGACTCAACCTGCCTGTCTGATCCTTGATGGTCTGTCGTGTCACCGCTCAGCTGTAGATGTAGCAGGCAGCAGGATGAGGCTCCGCTGCCCCGGGGCTGTGTGTGTGTATCATTACTCATTCTGTATTTATTCCTTGTGTTATTATTTTTTGATAATTTCTCTCTTTTTTTATCTCTCTTGTTGGGAAGGGCCCGTAAATAAGCATTTCACCTGTTGTTTACCAACACATCAACACAATTTGATTTGATTTGAATGTATGTCTGTGTGTGGGGGGTGTCTGGTGCAGCAGGCACTTTTAGTTAACTCTCACCGGAAGCTCCAGACAGAGAGGGGCACACGGGGTCCTACGACTGCCGAGATCTTTGGATCAGACTCCCTGAGGGGAAAAGAGAAAGAGCTTCAAAAAGAGCTTCAGTCTTCTTCTGCATACATTCGTCCACTGCCTGTGTTCCAATAGAGCTGAGTTGTACAGCTGTAATGGGTACAGTAAACAAGGCCATTTTAGCCTGACAGTATTTTACTGTTGTGGGTTAGGGTTCTGCATTCACAGTTCATATCTGCATTCTGCACAGGCTACATGCTTTTAAATACTTTACTTTTCCCTAGGGAACATGTAATCGGAATGGCTGATTAATTAGGACCGATTTTCTAGTTTTCATAACAATCGGAAATCTGTATTTTTGGACGCCGATCTTTAAAACATTTTTTTGTTGTTGATACCTTTATTGAACCAGGCAAGTCAGTTAAGAACACATTCTTATTTTCAATGATGGCCTAGGAACGGTGGGTTAACTGCCTCGTTCAGGGGCAGAACGACAGATTTTCACCTTGTCAGCTCGGGGGATCCAATCTTGCAACCTTACAGTTAACTAGTCCAACGCAATAACGACCTGCCTCTTTCTCATTGCCTGTTACGCGAATGCAGTAAGCCAAGGTAAGTTGCTAGCTAGCATTAAACTTATATTATAAAAAACAATCAATCATAATCACTAGTTAACTACACATGGTTGATGATATTACTAGATATTATCTAGCGTGTCCTGCGTTGCATATAATCTCACTGAGCATACAAGCATACAAGCATCTAAGAATCTGACTGAGCAGTGGTAGGCAGACGCGTAAACATTCATTCAAACAGCACTTTCGTGCGTTTTGCCAGCAGCTCTTCGTTGTGCGTCAAGCATTGCGCTGTTTATGACTTCAAGCCTATCAACTCCCGAGATTAGGCTTGTGTAACCGCTAATAGCGCGCGCTGTTGTCGTTGTGTTGCTGGTTCGAGCCCAGGGAGGAGCGAGGAGAGGGACAGAAGCTATACTGTTACACTGGCAATACTAAAGTTCCGATAAGAACATCCAATAGTCAAAGGTTAATGAAATACAAATGGTATAGAGGGAAATAGTCCTATAATTCCTATAATAACTACAACCTAAAACTTCTTACCTGGGAATATTGAAGACTCATGTTAAAAGGAACCACCAGCTTTCATATGTTCTCATGTTATGAGCAAGGAACTGAAACGTTAGCTTTCTTACATATTGCACTTTTACTTTCTTCTCCAACACTTTGGTTTTGCATTATTTAAACCAAATTGAAGATGTTTCATTATTTACTTGAGGCTAAATGGATTTTATTGATGTATTATATTAAGTTAAAATAAGTGTTCGTTCAGTATTGTTGTAATTGTCATTATTACAAATAAAAAAATACGGGGAGTGTGGCGAAGTCAGGTAGGAGACCTGAGCCAAGTCCCGTGCTTACCGTGGAGAGAGAGGGACCGGGCAGGCACCGTGTTATGCCGTGAGGCGCACGGTGTCCTCGGTGGTGCCATGAAGCCGGCTCAACGCATCTGGTCTCCAGTGCGTCTCCTCGGGCCGGGGTACATGGCACCAGCCTTACGCATGGTGTCCCCGGTTTGGCCGATTAATCGGTATCTGTCATGTTCTGACCTTAGTTCCTTTGTTTTGTCTTTGTTTTAGTATGGTCAGGGCGTGAGTTGGGGTGGGCAGTCTGTTTGTTTTTCTATGTTGGTTTTTGAGTTTGGCCTGGTATGGTTCTCAATTAGAGGCAGGTGTCGTTAGTTGTCTCTGATTGAGAATCATACTTAGGTAGCCTTTTTCCACCTGTGTTTCGTGGGTGTTCATTTTCTGTTTAGTGTTTTTTCATTCACCTTACGGGACTGTTCGTTTGTCTTTCACTTTGTTATTTTGTATTTGTATAGTGTTCAGTTTATTTTATAAAAAATATGAACACTTACCACGCTGCGCTTTGGTCCTCACCTTCTTCCACCAACGACGACCGTTACAGTATCGGCTTTTTTGGTCCTCCAATAATCGGTATGGGTATCGGCGTTGAAAAATCATTGGTCGACCTCTAATTTGTGGTGTCAGATACAACCACATACAAGTCATTACAATCACACATAACAGTGCATTTTCCATTCTCACTTTGCATTTTGACATGTTTTCCTGCTATTATATGACCATGATGGAATGGTGTGCAACATAGTTTAATGCATGCTATTAATACGTTGGATCAGGCCTGTACAGCACGTGTGTGCTCTCTGAATAGCCAATGAGTTGTGAGGTTGAGTTGGCTTTCAGTGTGTGATGGCTGTAGCCCCGGGGCTATGTCATTTGAAGGGTGGGTCTGACATTGGGCATGATTGAGTTTTGCCACAAATCGGCCAGCCAAAATGCACAATCTCTATCTGCTGAAGAAGAACAGAGAGCGTGTACAGACAGATATTCAGCTGATGTGGCGCTCTCCACTAAAATCTTAAATAATACTGTTATAAAATGTCATCCGTCTCAGTACTACCATCGTCTTGTTTTATGACACTTGTTTTTACGTTAGCTTCCCTTCTTGCCACCCCAGAGATGTTTGTTTCATACTTTATTATCAAATGTGGAAATAAACATTATATATAAATTAATTTTGTCTGTAACTTTTAGAATTTCCCTTTAGTCGAACAATTAAAGCTAACGTTTTCACCAAGTCTTCACTGTCGACACAAAAACAAATGTTATCTTCTGCTCCTCTGCATTGACGTCATCTCGTCTCCCTACACTGATGTGATAGTTACCACGGTAATTCAGCTGTGCCTGTGTTTGTTTCCTAATCACTTGCTGTCCTGTCAGAGCCTGTGAAGTAATCAACTATTCTTCCCCACTTCCATGGAATAAAAAGGCATCTGGCTGCATTGTACACACTGCATGTGTCCGAAATGAAATCCTATTCCCTATATAGTGCACTACTTCTGAACAATGCCCTATGGGCCCTGGTCAAAAGTAGTGCACTGTAAAGGGAACAGGGTGAATCTGGATCGCACCCACTGTACAGTGATGGTGCTCTGATTGAAAAGTTTCCATGAAAGCCTTTTTACCTCCAGGTTCTCTGGTTGCTGATGACAGATATCAGTTAGCAGACCACCCACCCTATTTACCTCAATCTAAAATCTATTTTCAGCTATTCACTGTGTAATGGGACTATGTTTGGACAGTACAGTAGCAATCATTGCTTTCTCCTGATTGCTTTTAGTTAGTAGCATACAAGACTGAATAAGAACGTTTGATATGTTTTTGCATAGGGAGTCTTTTCCATGGAGATAAAAACTAAATCTATGGTCTGTTCACTCACAAAGCAATCATCACTGCTTACATAGAAGTGAGTTACAGGCTATGCCTGCCTTTTCATAACCCCTCACCACCGTATCAAGCTGCCAAACCCCAGTGACTTGTAATACTTTATCTTTTCATCATCAGTTATGTTTCCATTAACACTGTCCAGACTTATTAGATGTGTTTCACTCATTTTACAGAGGCAGCATCAGTTGAAGCTAAAGCTGTTGAACTGAAGATACAGATGACAGATATCAATGTGTCAAGCATGGCCTTGGGGAGTTAATGCAAGTGTTTAGGTCTTAGGCACGGTTACTCATCACGTGAGCATGGTTCACTGAAACACCTCCCTTACAACTGCTGCTTTCTCAACCTCCCATGTTTTCTTTTACAGGTTGTATGCTGTGTTTTGGCCAGTCGGCTTTTTTCCGCTTCAACCACCCAGAGGAGGCGTTCAGGATGAAGAGCATGATGCCAGGGGGAAGCAGGGGCTCCGGTGGGAACTACAGAATCCACTCAGGTAATACAGTACTGTCACAGGTAATATAGTACTGTCACAGGTAATATAGTACTGTCACAGGTAATATAGTACTGTCACAGGTAATACAGTACTGTCACAGGTAATACAGTACTGTCACAAGTAATACAGTACTGTCAGGTAATATAGTACTGTCACAGGTAATACAGTACTGTCACAGGTAATACAATACTGTCACAAGTAATACAGTACTGTCAGGTAATATAGTACTGTCACAGGTAATATAGTACTGTCACAAGTAATACAGTACTGTCACAAGTAATACAGTACTGTCAGGTAATATAGTACTGTCACAGGTAATACAGTACTGTCAGGTAATACAGTACTGTCACAGGTAATACAATACTGTCACAAGTAATACAGTACTGTCACAGGTAATACAGTACTGTCAGGTAATATAGTACTGTCACAGGTAATATAGTACTGTGACAGGTAATACAGTACTGTCACAAGTAATACAGTACTGTCAGGTAATATAGTACTGTCACAGGTAATATAGTACTGTGACAGGTAATACAGTACTGTCACAAGTAATACAGTACTGTCAGGTAATATAGTACTGTGACAGGTAATACAGTACTGTCACAGGTAATACAGTACTGTCAGGTAATATAGTACTGTCACAGGTAATATAGTACTGTGACAGGTAATACAGTACTGTCACAAGTAATACAGTACTGTCAGGTAATATAGTACTGTCACAGGTAATATAGTACTGTGACAGGTAATACAGTACTGTCACAAGTAATACAGTACTGTCAGGTAATATAGTACTGTCACAGGTAATATAGTACTGTGACAGGTAATACAGTACTGTCAGGTAATATAGTACTGTCACAGGTAATATAGTACTGTGACAGGTAATACAGTACTGTCACAAGTAATACAGTACTGTCAGGTAATATAGTACTGTCACAGGTAATATAGTACTGTGACAGGTAATACAGTCCTGTCACAGGTAATAGGGTACTGTCACAGGTAATATAGTACTGTCAGGTAATATAGTACTGTGACAGGTAATACAGTACTGTCACAGGTAATACAATACTGTCACAGATAATACAATACTGTCACAGGTAATACAGTACTGTCACAGGTAATACAGTACTGTCACAGGTAATACAGTACTGTCAGGTAATATAGTACTGTCACAGGTAATACAGTACTGTCACAGGTAATACAGTACTGTCACAGGTAATACAATACTGTCACAGGTAATACAGTACTGTCATGACACACTCAAGATATATGCCTACGGTTGTATGAAAATCAAATGTAGATGTTACAAGATACATTTTGTGATCACTTCCCTTGAACCCTCTCAAATACAATGCTAGCATAATATTCAGAATACATGGCCGATGTAAGTTTATGGCAACCTACGTTGGAGTACAATGACACACACTGAATATAAACTACTGGGGTATATCTAAAAGTAAGCAAAGGGTTAAAAGCCAGGGATTATAAAGACATTTTGAATACCCTGTTAAATGAAAAGACACTGAATAAACAGGGCTACACTTCCTGTACCCAAGGTCCTTGTTTCTGTGTCGCCACAGATGAATGGCTCAGATTGTTAGTGGCAAAGGAAGCAGCTCCCTTACAGGTGCTGAGTTCCACACGCCACAGAAGGCCCCCTATTGCCTTTCCATTTCTGGCCTGGGTGGAGACAGGGTGCAACAGAACTGCTGCTTATGCCTGCTTATGCCTGCTGGCCCTGGTTTCACACCATGCATGTTTTATGAGCATCTCATTCCTCTCTAGGCAGAAGTGTTCAGCTGCCTAGCCCTGCCCTCTCCTCGCAGGCACAGTGGAGTGTTTCCCCTTGGCCACCTTCGGGGGATCTGTTCCAGCATCTTGTTATTTCCTTATTTTGTTGCATGTTGCCGACGTGCCACCGGTGATAAGTATAGCGCATATACATATTGGGTGTTGGGATCTTCCTGGTTTGGTAATGAATGCTTTTCACTGTTGTTTAAAGGGCTTAATTTCTCCTTAGATGTGTATTCCTTGTTGAGGTCGGTAGAGAGTCTCTGTTCTTACCCTTGAAGTACTTAAACTGTGGATTTATTGTGTGTCACATTAAGGTCGATAGATTTGATTTATGAGTATGATTTCTAAGACATTTCTAGCGTTTGCTTGGTAACACAACCCAGTCACCAACAGTACATTGCAGTAGGCCTATACAGTAGTTCAGCCACACTCAGTGAGCAGCTCTGACACATTTCCTACCAGGCTCATTCGTATGCCAGCCAGGCAAGCTTTGTTGGCTAAGCACTGCTTATTTTAAGTTGAGGGGTATCTTTTACTGTTTCTATTTTTAAACCTCCACCCTATTCTTCCATCTTCCACTTCCTGTGTGTTTCCTCAACCTTTCCTGCACCGCACCCTTTTCCCTGTGTATTTTAGGTTAACAGAGGGGATTTAAATGCCCTCTTTATCTTAATGATCTCCTGGCTTCAATCTTAATATTCCATAATTTCAAAAGGTTGGGCTCTGCCTAGAATGTCTGATTTAGCTTACACATTCTACAACTGTTTTTTGATGTAGTCAAAATCCCTCAGGTCATTGTCTATGCAGTACAAATGACAATAGGCAAGGAAATACAGTGGGGCAAAAAAGTATTTAGTCAGCCACCAATTGTGCAAGTTCTCCAACTTAAAAAGATGAGAGAAAGGCCTGTAATTTACATCATAGGTACACTTCAACTATGACAGACAAAATGAGAAAAAAAAATCCAGAAAATCACATTGTAGGAATTTTTTATGAATTTATTAGCAAATTATGGTGGAAAATAAGTATTTGGTCAATAACAAAAGTTTATCTCAATACTTTGTTATATACCCTTTGTTGGCAATGACAGAGGTCAAACGTTTTCTGTAAGTCTTCACAAGGTTTTCACACACTGTTGCTGGTATTTTGGCCCATTCCTCCATGCATATCTCCTCTAGAGCAGTGATGTTTTGGGGCTGTTGCTGGGCAACACGGACTTTCAACTCCCTACAAATATTTTCTATGGGGTTGAGATCTGGAGACTGGCTAGGCCACTCCAGGACCTTGAAATGCTTCTTACGAAGCCACTCCTTCGTTGCCCGGGCAGTGTGTTTGGGATCATTGTCATGCTAAAAGACCCAGCCACGTTTCATCTTCAAATGCCCTTGCTGATGGAAGGAGGTTTTCACTCAAATCTCACGATATATGGCCCCATTCATTCTTTCCTTTACAAGAATCAGTCGTCCTGGTCCCTTTGCAGAAAAACAGCCCCAAAGCATGATGTTTCCACCCCCATGCTTCACAGTAGGTATGGTGTTCTTTGGATGGGCCTGGACATGTACTGGGTTAAGCAGGGGGATACGTCTGGCACTGCAGGATTTGAGTCCCTGGCGGCGTAGTGTTACTGATGGTAGGCTTTGTTACTTTGGTTCCAGCTCTCTGCAGGTCATTCACTAGGCCCCCCTGTGTGGTTCTGGGATTTTTGCTCACCGTTCTTGCGATCATTTTGACCCCACGGGGTGAGATCTTGCATGGAGCCCCAGATCGAGGGAGATTATCAGTGGCCTTGTATGTCTTCCATTTCGTAATAATTTCTCCCACAGTTGATTTCTTCAAACCAAGCTGTTTACCTATTGCAGATTCAGTCTTCCCAGCCTGGTGCAGGTCTACAATTTTGTTTCTGGTGTCCTTTGACAGCTCTTTGGTCTTTGTCATAGTGGAGTTTGGAGTGTGACTGTTTGAGGTTGTAAACAGGTGTCTTTTATACTGATAACAAGTTCAAACAGGTGCCATTAATACAGATAACGAGTGGAGGACAAAGGAGCCTCTTAAAGAAGAAGTAACAGGTCTGTGAGAGCCAGAAATCTTGCTTGTTTGTAGGTGACCAAATACTTATTTTCCACCATAATTTGCTAATAAATTCATTAAAAATCCTACAATGTGATTTTCTGGATTTCTTTTCTCATTTTGTCTGTCATAGTTGATGTGTACCTATGATGAAAATTACAGGCCTCATCTTTTTAAGTGGGAGAACTTGCACAATTGGTGGCTGACTAAATACTTTTTTGCCCCACTGTATATCACATTGTAGATAACGTAGAAGACTCAATACTATATAGCTAGCTTTAACGCCAACCATGCTGTAATCGATAACATTGTAATACTAAAAATAACAAGGTAGAACAAAAACACACTAGATATAAAAATAAGAACACGATAAAGTAAGCATACTATTTACAGCAGGGATCATGAACTAGATTCAGACGCTGGCCGATTTGTTCTTGAGCGGATGGTCGGGGGGCCAGAACACAATTACAAATAATTTGTAGACAGAGTTTTGGTGGGTTGGCTCTCTCTGTTGTGGTCCCATATTCTTTTCATTTTTTAATAATGGATTTAATGGTGCTCCGTGGGATGTTCAAAGTTTCTGATATTTTTTTATAACCCAACCCTGATCTGTACTTCTCCATAACTTTGTCCCTGACCTGTTTGGAGAGATCCTTGGGCTTCATAGTACCGCTTGCTTGGTGGTTCCCTTTGCTTAGTGGTGTTGCAGACTCTGGGGCCTTTCAGAACAGGTGTATATATACTGAGATCATGTGACAGATCATGTGACACTTAGATTGCACACAGGTGGACTTTATTTAACTAATTATGTGACTTCTGAAGGTAATTGGTTTCACCAGATCTTATTTAGGAGCTTCATAGCAAACGAGGTGAACACATATGCACACCACTTTTACGTTTGATTTTTTTTTACATGGACATACACAAAATGCAACAAAATAGGAAAAACGCCAATAGGGTGAATAGTTTGCTAGGCACTGTATATGATAAACAGAGTAGCAGCTGTGTGTGTGTGTGTGTGTGTGTGTGTGTGTGTGTGTGTGTGTGTGTGTGTGTGTGTGTGTGTGTGTGTGTGTGTGTGTGTGTGTGTGTGTGTGTGTGTGTGTGTGTGTGTGTGTGTGTGTTAGAGCAAATTATGGAGTGAGTGTTTATATGTGTGTCGGAGTATCAGTGACACTACGTGTAGGGCTCTGTGAATATGCATAGAGACAGTGCAAAAGAATGTTCAACTCATATAGTTTGTGTAGCCATTTTGTTAGCTATTTAGTTTGCTATTTAGCAGTCTTATGACATGTGGAATTGAAGCTGTTCAGGAGCCTGTTGGTGTCAGACTTGGTACAGCTTGCTGTGTGGAAGCAGAGAGAACAGTCTATGGCTTGGGTGGCTGGAGTCCTCCTTTCACACCTCCTGATATAGAGGTCCTGGATGACAGGGATCTTGGCCCCTGTGATGTACTGGGCTGCCCGCACCACCCCCTGTAGCACCATGTGATCGAGGGCGGTGCAGTTGCCATACCAAGCAGTGATGCAGCCAGTGAAGATGCTCTCAATGTAGAACTTTATGAGGGCCCATGCCAACCCTTTTCAACCTCCTGAGGGGGTAGAGGCGCTGTCGCATCTTCTTAACAACGGTGCACGTGTGATTTGGACCTCCTCCAGTGCAGCCCCGTCGATGTGGATGGGGACATACTCCCTTCCCCGTTTGCTGTCATCCATTATCAGCTCCTTGGTCTTACTGATGTTGAGGGAGAGGTTATTGTTGGGGCCCCACACTGCCAGGTCACTGACCTCCTACCTGTAGGCTGTCTCCTCGTCGCTGGTGATCAGGCCTACCACTGTCGTGTCGTCAGCAGACTTGATGTTGGAGTCGTGCGATGATATGGTGTGTGGGCCTCCCACTATAACTCGGGAAGGCATGCAGTTTATTAGGCTACAGATTAAATAAGTTATGAGGAACTTCACAGGGTTTTGTGAAAGTACACGGTGATGAGATTGATGCTGCTTACCAATAAATATTAAGGGTCTTATTCTGGTGAAATGATCGATGCTTGCCTGCCATTTGACAAATACAAATATTTTCCTTCTTATCCATAATAATCTCATCATGTAGACTAGCCTACTGTACTCACACAGCCTACCTGCACTGTATCTGCGAGCTGTCGGCTAGAGCGCAGGTGCCCAGACCCAGGTAGGCACATTTGCTATTTAACGTAACAGTTTTTGTGACAAAACTATAGGTAGAGTTGAAATGGAAACACATTATTTTTATTTGGTACATGAAAACTTAAGCAAAGAAATTAACTTTGTGTGCACTAGGGCATCACACACTGATTTTTATCCACAATAAGTCTGTTTGGTGGAAACAGCACTGGTGTGAAAATATGCATATTTTGTTTATGAAAATTCTAGGATATTTGCATGAAAATCTGTCACTAATTGGATGGAAACCTAGCTACTGTGATGGTCTTTAATTAAAATAGCAAAAATACATTTCTCAAGCACATATTCAACCAGTCTGTGAGTGGTTTGAGTCAGGGACCTAATTGGAGGAGTCTAATGGGAGGGATATGTAACATAGAAACTAGCTGTTATTGGAAGAGGTTTGAAATTCTCTTTGTTATTGGTCTATTTACTTTTACCTCCTGGTGATTCCGCCAGGCAGGCCAAAACTCCACCCATGCTAAACAAATTTCAGGCAGTCTTTTCAAACGGCACTTACTCTCAAACTGTATTATCATAATTTACATAAATATATTTTTATAAAGCATAGGCAAATCACGTTTTTGACTGCACTGCCCCTTTAAGAAGAAAAACAGACGACATAGTTGCCGCCCCGGTAAATCTAGCAGGCGGTCACATCAGCACCGTGGACAGGGAAGGGAGGGGGAGCGAGCAAGCAGGATAGCGGCGCCTGGCACACGAAACCCGGCTGGAATATCACGTCGGCAGAGGCTCTCTCAACCTTCCCGGGTGCGGAGACCCGGGTAGGCTACAACAGGCTTCGGTAAAGGCAGCTTTATTGAGGTAGGAATGCCGGGCTCCAGCGTTTGGATTTTAGCTGGGCTATAGGTCATTACAAACGACTTAGTCGCAAGCTTACCCATTCATGTCAGTGCTGATAATTATTATTATTGGCGCTTTGGTGTTGGACATGATGAGGTCCGTCCAGGGCCAGAGAATAATGTATTTTCACGGTCATTATACGTTTTAGACATGGGCCTATTCATATTCTGAGACGTTTGACAAACGAAATGCTGGCGACGACCATGTGGCCTGCTGAGAAAATAACGGGGAAAATGAATAACCAAATAACCGAAAAATATCCATATAATTGTAATATACACCAAAATGTATTGGGGCCATATGGTGGTCGTGCTGTCACTCAAAACGTCATGATGCTTGGATAGTTTTCTGCTTAGCAGAAGAAGAGCTCTGGTTGAGTCATTGTAGAAAGACCAGGCAGATAGGCTACTCCCAGCTCTTTACTGAACAAATAGTGGTTATGCATTATTTGTGAAGCCACTTCATCATCCAGGGCGATGAGATCATCTTTATGAATAGAACGCAAAATCACATGGGCTATTTAATTAAGATGGTTATTTAATGCAGTGATACACAGTAGCTTGTTTATCCTGGACTGAAAGTAGCCTATTTGAAGGGGATTAAAAACCGAGCTGGATTTAGAATGGCTTTCACGTTTGGCATGTGCATGATATAGACATGTCACAGAAATGTGTACACATACATATTCGCGTACACACAGTACATATTTCCAAATACAATAGTTGCCAAAGATGCATGATCTCGCTCATTTGTAATGTACATTGTAGCACTATGACATCTTATGGCAAGGTATTTTTGATTGTGATGTCTTTTCTTTACAATGTTGACATTTTTAGACAATAGAAAATAGCCATAGACAAAAGTCAAAAGACAACTGAACAGTCCACAGACATGGATCCACTAACCTAGACATGACATTGTCTGTGACTTAATGGTCAACCTTCAACATGAAGACAAAAACACAAACTCAGTCCTACATAAATTCCAACAAACATTAATGACATCGTACTCGCTCACATGTTCTCACCATATCCATGTCATGTCTGAATGTAAACCCAACTGGATGAATTTATATATATATATGTGTGTTTGGTATACTCAATATATATATATATATATATATATATATATATATATATATATATATATATATATATATATATATATATACTGAGTATATATATATACTGAGTATACCAAACATTTAAGAACACCTTAATATTGAGCTGCACCCTCCAATCCTTTTGCCCTCTGAACAGCCTCAATTTGTCAGGGCATGGACTTGAAAATGGTGTTGGTGTTGAATGTGTTCCATAGGGATGCTGGCCCATGTTGACTCCAATATTTAAAATGTCTTTTTTAATTTCACCTTTATTTAACCAGGTAGGCCAGTTGAGAACAAGTTCTCATTTACAACTGCGACCTGGCTGAGATAAAGCAAAGCAGTGCGACACAAACAACAACACATGGAATAAACAAACGTACAGTCAATAACACAATAGAAAAATCTATATACATTGTGTGCAAATGTAGTAAGATTAGGGAGGTAAGGCAAGGCTTCCCACAGTTGTGTCAAGTTGGCTGGATGTCGGACCATTCTTGATACACATGGAAAACTGTTGAACATGAAGAACCCAGCAGCATTATTTTCACATGCCTCAGATAGGTGCAGGGGAATGTGTTGTTTTCCAGGGTCAGACATAGTAGTACAACGCCCCTGGAGAAGATTAAGTGTCTTGTGGCTTGGGGATTCAAACCAGCAACCTTTTGGTTACTGGCCCAACACTCTCACCGCTAGGCTGCCTGCCATCATACCGATGATGACGTTGCTTATTTCTATTAGAGCCTATTAGCATATCATATTAATACCATAGGTTACACCTGGATGTCCCCTTGTGCTCCCTAATCTACCACATTGACATTATGGTGAGGCAGCGAGCTGCCTGAGATTTCGATTGAATTATCACTGTGCCCTGGCCTGCGCTGCTCTCCAGCCACACACTAAGTGGGTTATACTGGCACATTTTCTCCTCAATCTTTATCTTTCCAAAGCCTGTCTTTTGCGGTGTCTGTCTGTCTGTCTCTCTCTCAATTTCAATTCAATTCAAGGGGCTTTATTGGCATGGGAAACGTGTTAACATTGCCAAAGCAAGTGAGGTAGATAATATACAAAAGTGAAATAAACAATAAAAATGAACAGTAAACATTACACTCACAGACGTTTCAAAACAATAAAGACATTACAAATATCATATTATGTATATATACAGTGTTGTAACAATGTACAAATATCTATCTATCTGTCTGTCTGTCTGTCTGTCTGTCTGTCTGTCTGTCTGTCTGTCTGTCTGTCTGTCTGTCTGTCTGTCTGTCTGTCTGTCTGTCTGTCTGTCTGTCTGTCTGTCTGTCTGTCTGTCTGTCTGTCTGTCTGTCTGTCTGTCTGTCTGTCTGTCTGTCTGTCTGTCTGTCTGTCTGTCTGTCTGTCTGTCTGTCTGTCTGTCTGTCTGTCTGATCTTTCTCTCTGTCTGTTTCTCTCACTCTTTCTCTGCCTCTTTTATCCTTCCTTTTTCTCAGTAGCATTTCTACATGCAAATTGTGCATTGGGTAAATTAAGTTGGGCAGCAGGTGGGTTTAAATTTAGAAGCGCTTTAAGATAATTGATGGATTGAAGTGTAGCCAACCTATAAAACTTAAGTGCCAATTGTAGGTACTTGTGCTAAGGGCTCTGGTTAAATCATAAAAGTAACAAGGCACTTTATATTAATGAGAGGTGATGCAACCATAAGATACAGTCCATTTATGAACTTTATGGTCCATTAATTTCTCTCAACATCTCATTATCTATTCAGCTCTTAGAGCCTATGTCTGTTTCTATTTGTTTTCAGGGATATACCATACTGTAAATATGGCACATTTTGGTATCTATACTGTATAATATATATATATATATATACCGTATATATTGCAGTGATCATAGTCTTTACTCATAGTATAGCCTAGTGAGTGATCATAATATTTACTCTGACCACTCTTTACATGTATGTGTACTGTATAGTAGGCCTATGTACTGTATACCTGAGACTGATATTAGTTATGTATTCTCTACAGATACAGAGGGCCTGGTCAATGGGAACCATCAGTCAGGAGCGTCCCAGTCGCGCCACCCAGCCCCCGGGGAGAGAGACTCCCGCTCCGAGCATAGTGCCATCGTCAGCTCCATTGAAAAGGACCTCCAGGACATCATGGACTCCCTAGTCATGGATGATCCCCAGCCTCCCTCTTCAGACCACCCCATCCCCCACTCCCCGCTGTCCCCCATGGTCAATGGAGGAGGCCGATACCTCCTCTCCCCTCCCACCAGCCCAGGAGCCATGTCGGTGGGCTCCAGCTATGAGAATACCTCCCCACCCTTCTCCCCCCTGTCCTCTCCCTCGGCGGCCAGCAGCGCAGGCAGCTACACCAGCCCTTCTCCCAGCGGCTGCCTGGACCCCCAGGACCCATCCCTGCCCCCCGTGCCGGTCCGCTCATCCAGCTACAACTACACAACTACACCACCCATCCCCCAGCCAAGGACCACACTGACCAACTACAGCTCTGGCGGCGGTGTGCAGAGGGTTCCTGAGAGCCCTAGGCACCAGAGGAAAGGTCTCCTGGAGGCCCCCCAGAGCCCCAAGCCAGCCCGCAGAGGCCAGAGCCTGGACAGCCCAGGGGGGATGGGTTCAGAGAGCCCTAGACTGACCCACCTATCTGTTGCCTCAGCCGATGCCGGGTACATGGGCAGGAATGCAGTGCCAAGTAGCCCCAGATTCACGGCCAAGTTCCCCTACACCTCCTCCTCCCCATCCAGTCCCAGGACGAAAGCGGGCACCATCCTCCAGGAGCGCCCAGCCAGCCCCTTCAGAGAGCAAGCGGACCACTCCCTCACCTCCAGCCCTTCCAGACAGCTGCTATCCCAGCACAGCAGGGCCTTTCAGCCTCCCCTTGACCCAATCGTCCACATCATCCAGGGGGGCTCTCCACTCCAGCAGCACCACCCCTTCCCCCACCCCCGCACACTGCAGCCCCCAGAGAGCCCTCGACTGTCTCGCAGGAACCTTGAGCTCAGCAGCGGGGGTAGCAGCATGAAGGAGCTCCCTCCTCTCAGCCCCTCCATGGCTCGCAGAGGGGTGCCTGTTCTCCCGGTGGCTCTCCCTGGAAGTATCCCCACATTGAGAACACCTGAGAGCCCATCATCATCGGGGAAGTTGGGAGTCCCGGAGAGCCCCAGGCTCCAACGCAAGTCCGAGTCCCCCGCGGAGGACCAGTTTGGCGGCAGTGTGGTCCGAGCCCGCAGCCCCTCCCCCACATCAGGGTTGATGATGATGGAGAGTGGGGGAGGGGGGAGGAAGGCCAGCTATGGAAATGCCCTCTCCCCAGCTTACAGCCTGGGCTCTCTGCCTGGCTCCTCTCCTCTCGCCAGCCCCAGGGGCCATAGGAAGATGTCTGGGTGCCCCCGGGATCTGAGGGGCCCCCACCCGGGCATGCGGGAGCGCAAAAACAGCATCTCTGAGATCAGCGACAACGAGGACGAACTGTTGGAGTACCACCGGCGTCAGAGAGAGGAGAGGCTCAGGGAACAGGAGATGGAGAGACTGGTAAGTAGAGCGGCCTGCTCTTAGCTGGATCAACTGTTAGCTGTGAGCTAGGCTAGTCGTTCACACCAATCATCATTGACCTACGTGATACAGAGATGCAGGATAATAGCAACCTAGAAGTTATTGGATTGGTTGAACAATATTTATCCAAGTAATACTATCAATTAAATGACCATTCATTTTTCTACTGGTCATCAAGATGGTCAAGGGCAGTGGTCACCAAAAATAGGAACGCAAGCCTTTATCGTTGTTTTTTTCACAGAAATGTTTGGTGATCGACTAGGAATGCCTTGGAGATCGGCCAGTCGATCGCCAAACATTTCTATAAAAAAGAACAACTATAAAGCCTTGCGTTCCTATTTACATTTTTTTATTCCTATTTTTTTAGCTACCCTTTGTGCCGGGTAGGCAAAGTGTTCCCATTTTTAACAATTTCATGTGTCTGAAGGTACAAACTCTGCCTTCCCTGTGGGCCCGGAGAGCAAATCAAGTGCACCATAGGCCTGCCGCTGGCCAATCGGATGGCTCAGATTACCATGCCTGCAGTAACGTAGCACACGTAAAAGAATGTTACAGCAAAGTTGATACTGTGAGATTTGAAAACTTCTAAAACCATGACTAGAGAGAGACTGTCAACGAATACAGCAAAGAGCTGCTGTTTTTATGAGTGAGTTCTTACTCAGCACTGTCAACACTTTGTTTTCAACACTTTTATAAGCCATAAAATGCACGTTCTTCCTACTTCCACTTGTGCTACAACCAGCACTCTCTCTCTGACACTATGCTGACAGAAAAATCTCTCTCCCTGCTTGTCTCTCTCTCTCTCCACTATTTATCCAATAAAAACAACAATGAAATCAGAATGTTGTTAGATTGGCCCCCTCGTGGTTTTCACATAAGAATTAAATCAGAGTTATACTGTCATACACAACATGTTTGAAGCTACTGGATGTGCTGAGCTGTATTTTGTCTTATAGCCTTTTTTTAACCACCATGTTTAGTCTGTCTCCACTCAAGTGTTCCTCCACATGACCAGTTAACCATTTGTTTAACCTAAGAGGATGGGAGAGGAGAGCACAGTGAAGTCCATATTTGTGAGGAGTAGGGATTGTAAAGAACTCTGAATCCTGACTGAAACCTTCTAATCTGCCAACGTGCGGTGACTAAACATCCAGGTTTTTCCATGGCAACCCCATTGTTTGTTGTCCTTTTTTGCACTGAAGAGGGGGCGGGAGCGGTAGACATCTTGGATCCGTCTGTGTCCACGATGAAGCGCCTGAGACAATGTCCTTTTATATCTGTGTGATGAATACTCGTCTGCCTCCTTGTAGGTACACCATAGCAATAGAATGACTAGATTGGGAAACCCCCCTCAGACCGTGGCAATATGAAGTTACAGTCATGGGTACATTCTATTTCTATGAGTAGGGTGCTGCTGCCAAAATAAGGGCAGTTCTTTTGGGCAGAGGAAGAATGACTTGCAACTCTGTGTACACTGGGCTATGCTCTGGTTCCCAACAGGAGCATTACTTCCATTACACAGCAGTAAAACCATGTCTGGCAATCCCAGAATGGACACAATCTGTCTTTGTCTCCTCTGTCACCCCAATGTATTGGAGTAGGCTGCTGCCCTAAGTGTAGGAGAAATATCTCTGTTCCGATTCAACGAGAAAAGCAATTGCCAGGATTGTTAAGGACAAAAAGGTTGTATTTGTGATTCTCTCTGTATGGATGGGGTTTAAATTGAAAGGAGGATTATTACAGCGAACCATAACGACCTTTGGTCTTAACCTTGTGCCGTTAGACTGGGAAATATTGACATAGGACAGAATGTAAATAGCAGAAGGAATCTCGGGGAATGTACATAAACCATGCGGATAAGGCATGTGGTTTATGGAGAAAGGTGCTAAGAAGGGGGACAGATTGTAGGGATTTACGTTTTCTTTGTCAACTGTCGTTCTTACTTTCAAAATGTAAGACGGGTGGTTTGGCGAATTACGTAATGCCTGCGTGATTAGTAACCTTGTCTGAAGCCAGAAGGTTTGCATTTGCTCCCTGAGCAAATGCCTAGGCTTTAGCTTAGTGAGCTAGCTATCCCAAGTATAACCAGATTAAGCCCCTGGCATATGAGCTTTGCCACTGGTATGATAGCATTTTCTTTGTTAGGAGGGATCGAGAGGGGTATTGTATGTGTTCACTGTGAACCCAGGAGTGCTCAGCTCATGCAGCACTGAATGAAGGATTTGGGTTCCGTAACCATTATTACCATGAGCTATTTCTACATCCATTTTAATCGACCCAAAGATTCTGTTCTGAAAGGGTCTTTAGGATCCAGCAACTAGACACAGAAAGAACTGTGCAGAGCTAAGCATGGCATAAGGTCCTTGTAAGTGGAAGGCCATAGAATCCTGCCGTGGTGCAAGATGGGGAGAAGCAGCACAGCGAGCCTAGCGTGACACAGGTCCTCAGTGTCTTTCACAGGGATATGGGGGAAGGAGAGGTGGGGGGAGGTGTACAGTCACACTTTCTGTACCCATGGACCGTGTCTGTCTGTCTGGTCTGGTCTGTCCAAGCCAGGGGTAACTAACTACACTTTGTCGCCAAGTTATTTTCGGATGCAGTCAGTCAGACCCTGGGGATCAGTGTCATGCCCGAAGCAAGGAGGTATGCTGGGTACAGCTATCTATCCCTACAGAGGGAGGCAGCACAGGCTCTCTCTGGCATCCTGAAACTATCAGCAGGGTTTATACATAAGACTTGTTTACTGTACCAAGCATACTCAATTATTTGAGTGTTCTGGAAAGACATTTGTGTGATTTGTTGACCGAGAAAACGGAAGTGTTCGCCAGGGACGACATCATTCGTACCGTCTGTTTGCAATGTTTACACAGCGCCTTCATTCTCTTTCATCCAAGTATAACGTGCCACATAAACCAGTGAAACGGTACCGTTAGATGTTATTTTCAGAGGTGAGCTCTATATCATATAGGAGTCCAGACAGTTAAGGATATTATTTGTCACGTCTGAGCTGCCTTTGAGTTGTAGTGCTATACATGGTTGATTAGTGAAGCGTTGCCTTGGCCAAGACACTTGGCATATGGCGTTAGTCACTGGCTGGCTGCTCTGACTGTCAGACAGTGTTGTGAAAACGCCAGTCTACTGAAGAGGATCTCATTGTTGTAATGAGAGGTCCAAGGATGATGATATCACATATTCCGTTACCATTATAATGCTGACAAGTTTCGTCATGCTCACAGCAACATTTCTAAACTTAGCTAAACAAAAATACCCTTATTTGTCAGCTGAGCGTCTCAGAATTAGCATGGATACGATTTAGGTTATTATTGTTCTCTCTAGCTCGAGGGACATGCAGTGCATTTGAAAAGTATTCAGGACCCTTGACCCTTGATTTTTTTTTAATGTCTTCATCAATTTAAACACACTACCCCATAATGACAAAGCAAAAACAGGTTTTTAGAAATGTTAGCAAATGTAAAACATATATATTTTTTAATATCACATTTACATATGTATTCAGGCCCTTTACTCAGCACTTTGTTGAATCATCTTTGGCAGCGATTACAGCCTTGAGTCTTCTTGGGTATGGTGCTTCAAGCTTGGTACACCTGTATTTGGGGAGTTTCTCCCATTCTTCTCTGCAGATCCTCTCAAGCTCTGTCAGGTTGGATAGGGAGCATCGCTGCACAGCTATTTTCATGTCTCTCCAGAGATGTTCAATTGGGTTCAAGTCCGGGCTCTGGCTGGGCCACTTAAAGACATTCATAGACTTGTCCCGAAGCCACTTCTGCATTGTCTTGGCTGTGTGCTTAGGGTCATTGTCCTGTTGGAAGGTGAACCTTTTCCCCAGTCTGAGGTCCTGAGTACTCTGTAGCAGGTTTTCATCAAGGATCTCACTGTACTTTGCTCTGTTCATCTTTCTGTCTCCTAGAGATTAACGTACTTTGGATGCGAAAAAATGCAAATCATTCCCAGAACAGCAGCAAAGGACCTTGTGAAGATGATTAGCATTTTTCGCATCCAAAGTACGTTAATCTCTAGGAGACAGAACGAGTCTCCTTCCTGAGAGGTAGGATGGCTGCGTGGTCCCATGGTGTTTATACTTGCGTACTATTGTTTGTACAGATGAACATGGTACCTCCAGGCGTTTAGAAATTGCTCCCAAGGATGAACCAGACTTGTGGAAGTCTACAAAAATGTTTTTCTTGGCTGATTTATTTAGGTTTTTCCATGATGTCAAGCAAAGAAGCACTGAGTTTGAAGGTAGGCCTTGAAATACATCCACAGGTACGCCTCCAATTGACTCAAATGATGTCAATTAGCCAGAAGCTTCTAAAGCCATGATATCATTTTCTGGAATTTTCCAAGCTGTTTAAAGGCACAGTCAACTGAGTGTATGTCAACTTCTGACCAACTGGAATTGTGATACAGTGAAATAATCTGTCTGTAAACAGTTGTTGGAAGAATTACTTGTGTCATGCACAAAGTAGATATCTTAACCTACTTGCCAAAACTATAGTTTGTTAACAAGAAATTTGTGGAGTGGTTGAAAAACGAGTTTTAATGACTCCAACATAAGTGTATGTAAACCTCCAACTGTATATATTATCACTTTTGAATGATTAAGGTAAGAAATGCCTTTTTAAAGAAAATCATATTCATGCACGTCATGTAACCTAGCCCATAGGCCTATATGATTTGATAAGGTTTATCACAACTAAGGTGGCCAAATAACTTCTTAAAATTAAGCACATTACTCCATGTTACAAAGGGTGTAGAGCCTAACTGGCATACATAAGCAGCGCGTGAGTTTCAAGTTTGGGGAAGATCATTTTCACCCTAAAAATGCACCTTTATAATAAAAGGATTAAATGCATAATTGTATTTGTGGTCACTTTTGAGAATGGCGTTTTTGCACTAATGGAACAATAGCCTACTGCCGTGTGCACATTGTTGCTCTTATAATGTGAAGAAATAATCTATTAGGCTATCAACATTTTATGTTAAACGTTCTGATCTGTTGTGTCAGCCTTATTAAAGATTGATTTTTTGATGCTAGTGCTTGTATTAATTTGGGATCTATTGCATCCCACAACTGTCCCAGACTGTTTGGAATATTTATTCCTCACACAGAATATAATAGGACAACTTTTGTCCTATGAGGATAGTAGATTTGACATAGGCTAGTGCTTTTGCTGTTCGTTAGACCTACTCATCTTGTTGGCTGACGGAGTAAATGTGGACAGTTCTTCCAATACCTTCAATATGCACCTCGGAATTGGATAAGGACGCTGTTCATTTGCTGTATTGGACTTGTTAATGTGTGAAAGTTACATATTTCAAAAAAATATTTTTGAATATTGCGCACTGCCTTTTCAGCAGAATGTTTGTCGAGGTCTTCCGCTAGTGGAACCCCTGCGCTAGAAAGGTTAAAGATATTCTTCTCCTTAATGCAACCGCTGTGTCAGATTTCAAAAAAGCTTTACGGAAAAAGCACACCACGGAATAATCTGAGTACAGCGCTCAGAGACCAAAACAAGCAATACAGATACCCGCCATGTTATGGAGTCAACAAAAGTCAGAAATAGCATTATAATTATTCACTTACATTTGATGATCTTCATCAGAATGCACTCCCAGGAATCCCAGTTCCACAATAAATGTTAGTTTTGTTCGATAAAGTCCATAATTTATGTCCAAATACCTCCTTTTTGTTAGCGCATTTTAGTACAGTAATCCAAATGCGCAGGCACTAGGTCCAGACAAAGTCAAAAAAGTTATATTACAGTTCGTAGAAACATGCCAAATTATGTATATAATAAATCTTTAGGATGTTTTTATCATAAATCTTCAGTAATGTTTCAACCGGAGAATTCCTTTGTCTTTAGAAATGAAAGGGAACAGAGCTAACTCCCACGGGCGTGCGTGCGCCTGACTGAGCACATGGCCTTCTGGCAGACCCATGACTCAATCAGCTCTCATTCTCTCCCACTTCACAATAGAAGCCTGAAACAAGGTTCTAAAGACTGTTGACATCTAGTGGAAGCCTTACGAAGTAAGTACAGACACTGTATATTGGATAGGCTACAAACCTCAGATTTCCCACTTCCTGGTTGGATTTTCTCTGAGGTTTTTGTCTGCCATATGAGTTGTGTTATACTCACAGACATCATTCAAACAGTTTTAGAAAATTCAGAGTGTTTTCTATCCAAAGCTATCCAAAGCTTTTAGCTTTTCATCCGGACGTGAAAATACTGCCCCCTACCCCAAAGAAGTTCAAACAGAATAGTTGCACGTGCGCACTTCCTCAAATCGTTTGGAGAAAACATCCTTTCTATTTTATTCAGCTTTGTTCAATTGTATTCTTCATACTATAAAATAATAGAAAATAATTCTACGGACTTCTAAGCAAATCTTGTCTGCTAAATGAACCTAGTGTAGCCCACAGCCATGGCATAGCCAGAACAGGACAACTCAAAGTATGCTATTTTGTTCTTCTGAAATAGACTACATTTTCTTCATATCATGTTTCTTTAGACCTGTCTAAAATAAATAATGGATTTATTGTGAAGGTGTAGGCTATATTACAAGGATTTATTAGACTTTTTAAAATGTAGATGTTCCAAAGGTCTGCATCAGTGGCTTGTAGGCTGTGTGTGGAAGCCAGAAAATTATAAATGTATTTGTTAACTTACGGTCAATTTTTATTTTACCTTTATTTAACTAGGCAAGTCAGTTAAGAACAAATTCTTATTTTCAATGACGTCCTTATTTTCAATGACGGTTGGTTAACTGCCTGTTCAGGGGCAGAACGACAGATTTGTACCTTGTCAGCTCGGGGGTTTGAACTTGCAACCTTCCGGTTACTAGTCCAACGCTCTAACCACTAGCCTACCCTGCCGCCCCAATTACTGTGAGCCCGACTAGTTATTTGCTTGACAATCACCGGCTGACGAAATTTGGTGACCGTCAGGTAGCTGTGGTTGATTTTAAACACTTGTATATTTTGTAGTTCTTACAGCAGTATACAACTTTATTATTCTAACTACATTCCATCATTAGGCCTAGAGTTAGAAGCATCCATGGAGGCCTGTGTGTGTGGTTTTAAAGCACGTGAGTATCGAGTTTACTAGCCAGGGAAGATTATAGTGAGCTTGATTGAGAAAAGAGAGACCCAGATTATCTGTGAGTAGACAGTAAGTAGCACATCTCTCATTCATACTCCATTTGAAGGGAAACTATTGTAGTAGCTTTTCTGTGTGAATAACAATAAATATGCTCTGTGTCTATTTTAGGTTCTCTGTGTCAGTTCTACCGCCCCATTGTCACGATTTGCCAAATACGGCACGCTACCATGCTGTTTCAAAGCAATCGTTGGTTGGGTGCTTAAGATGGCATGTGAGGTGATCAAAAATATGTTAGGCTATCTGCATTCAGAGAACATTCAGTGAGATAGAGGTCATAGGGCTGTCACAATTATTGTGTAATCGTGTAGCCGACTATTACGGACAATAACCGTGATCTGAAATTTGTTTTTGTCATTACCATCTTAATGCATTCATTTTAGATGAAGGGGGATTACACTTTATATTCAAGTAGATAAAGTTTACCCAATAGCAGTTGTTCATTTTTACATTAATTAGGTAAATCATTTTACGAGCAAATTGGAACGACCGGGAGGAGAAGCTTCATTTCCAGAAGTTGCAAGCGGTCAAAAACCCTCTGTCTGAAAAGAAGACAAGAAATGTTATCTTGACAACAAAAACAAATATAAAAAAATATTTCCACAAGAGGGACTGTTCTTACCTTACTGTATTTTAGGAGAGCTCCTACTTTATGGTCTCCCAAGGGTGTGCAGAAACATGTCTTAAGACTAGAGCATTGTAAACAAATAGGCCCCCAATAACTTGTTTTTCTGATCTGTTGATTTGGCTGTAGGATTCTTAATATTTTATAAATTCTATTAGGATATAAATATTAATCAGTAACATAGGCGTGGTTATGTAAGCCACATCCCGTTTGAGGAAGTCAGCCCCATGTAGTGAGCTCTGACCACTCCTCCCAGTGTCTAAGCCTCTCCTCCTGGGCCTGAGGACAGAGGAATGATCTCCATCCAAGCTCTGTTGAAACATGAGGAGGTGAATCACAACTGAACAAGCCAGCACTGGGAAAATAACCTAGCAATAGAGCCACAGTGCAGCCAAAGCTTGACTGTACATACTACACTGATCTAGGACCAGTAATGGAGCAACGTAATGTCCTCAATGGAAGCGGATCGGAAGCACACACAGCGGGACAGAGTAGGGACCAAGCCATGCTGTACTTACTCTCTCTGGCTCAGGAGTACCCAGCTTTCCTCTCCAATGTGACTGCACTCATGAGGGTAACAGGGGACAGCTCTAATATTAGCAATCATGGAACTGTTGTTGCTGTCTCTGTCTATATTTAAATGTGATTTGTTATGTGTCTGTGTGTTTGGATGGTGTTAAAGACTTGTGTCGGGTATTCATTGTTTCGTTGGTTATAACTGCATTAGCAAGAGAGAGCTACACAGACAAGTTTTTAAACTGTTAACCTCTCTAGGGTATGTGGGACGCTAGCATCCCACCTGGCCAACCCCCCCCCCCCAATAATCGGTATCGGTATCGGCGTTGAAAAATCACAATCGGTCGACCTCTATTTTCTATCCAAATCTACTAATTATATGCATATCCTATCTTCTGGGCCTGAGTAGAAGGCAGTTTAATTTGGACATGCTTTTCATCCAAAATTCCAAATGCTACCCCCTACCCTAGAGAAGTTAACGCAATTATTGTTTGTTGTTCCAGAATAGATGTGGAATTGGGAGGAAACAATGGGTTGTGTGTGTACGTGCGTGTCTGCCTGTATCTGCTTGAGTTGGTGTGTATGTGTGCGTGGGCCTGTGCGTTCCTGCATGTGCTGAAGTTGGTGTGTGGGTGTGTTATGTTGAGGTCATAGGCTGTTCATTTGCAGAGCAATTCACAATGGTGGCTTTCAGATTAACAGTTTCAACCTGTTTTTAGACTTTGGAGATTTGGCTGGTTAGAGCATGTGAAATATGCTTAATGTGCTTGATATCCAATTGGCAGTTACAGTCTTGTGCCATCGCTGCAACTGCCGTGCGGACTCGGGGAAGGTGAAGGTCGAGAGCCATGCGTCCTCCGAAGCACAACCCTGCCAAGCCGCACTGCTTCTTGACAGACTGCTGGCTTAACCAGGAAGCCAGCCGCACCAATGTGTCAGAGGAAACACCGTACAGCTGGTGACCTGAAGTCAGCGTACATGCAACCGGCCGCCTCAAGGAGTCGCTAAAGCGCGATCAAACCCGGATCTGTAGTGATGCCTCTACCTTAGACCTCTGCGCCACTCGCTAGGCCAGAATAAAAGTTTTACATTAGGCCTGTACTGTAGAATTACTGTAGAATTAACCTCTCTAGGGTATGTGGGACGCTAGCGTCCCATCTCGCCAACATCCAGTGAGGTTGCAGAGCGCCAAATTCAATTACAGAAATGCTCATTATAAAAATTCAGAAAACAAAACATATTTTACATAGGTTTAAAGATGAACTTCTTGTTAAACCAACCACAGTGTCATATTTATAAAATGCTTTTAGGCAAAAGCATACCTAGCCCAGAACATACCTAGCCCAGAACATACCTAGCCCAGAACATAGCCCAGTTGACAAATTATTACAAACAGTAACCAGCCAAGCAGAAGTGTTACAAAACACTTTAATAGAGATAAGATTAATCCCTTACCTTTGATGATCTTCATTTGGTGGCAATCAGAAGACATTCATTTACTCAATAAATGTTCCTTTTGTTCGAAGAAGTCTCTTTATATCCAAAAACCTCTGTTTTGTTAGCGCGTTTTCTTCAGTAATCCACAGGCTCAAACTCAGTCAAAACAATCAGACAAAAAAATCCAAATTGTATCCGTAAAGTTCATAGAAACATGTCAAACGATGTTTGTATTCAATCCTCAGGTTGTACATGCACCTGAAAAAACTCTGCGTCACGTTAGGGTCTACTCGTTCAGACTGGTCTTACTCCCTCATTTATAAGAATTACAAGCCTGAAACTAATTCTAAAGACTGTTCACATCTAGTGGAAGGCATAGGAACTGCAAATGGAGTCCTAAGTCAATGGATACTGTAATTGCATTGAATAGAAAACTACAAAATCCCCCAAAAAACTTCCTGAATGGATTTTTCTCAGGTTTTCACCTGCTAAATCAGTTCTGTTATACTCACAAACACTATTTGAACAGTTTTGGAAACTTTTGAGTTTTCTATCCAAATCTACCAGTTATATGCATATCATATCTTCTGGGCCCGAGTAGCAGGCTGTTTAATTTGGGCATGCTTTTCATCCAAAATTCCGAATGCTGCCCCCTACCCTAGAGAGGTTAACAATGTTATGCTAGGATGACCTTGAATTGAATGATTCAATTCTCACAGAGAAACATACCATGAAACTCTTACACTTCCTTTCAAAGTGCATCCTATCCACACAACGTCAAACACACTCAGCTTCAAGACCTCTGCGTCTGTCGCTAAGAGATTCTAGAGTCGTGTTAGTTAGGAACCAAATAGACAGAAACAGGGAGGGATAACCTAGACTCAGGGGTCATTTTCATTTTCCATTGTATGGAAACCAGTATGTAATTTTGTTATTTGAGTGAACTATCCTTTTTAATGAGCACAACTCAGGCCACAGTGAAAACTCCAACCTGAGGGTGTAAATGTTTGGAGGTCAGGGGTCATTCATCTTCTACTGTGTGGCTGTGAAGTCTGAGTTTAGCCTAGTCAACATCCTGCCGTGCCAGTGTGTTCTGTCTTCTCAGACAGGGGCCCAGCCAAAAGGGAGGAGACAGAGAGAGAGGGAAAGAAAGTGGGGAGACAGAGAGTGAGAGACCGTATGTTCATTTAACCTCACCTGGACAAACCTGGTCTTATGGATATCATAGAAAGCATGCTGCAGTATCATAAAAGCTACTAGTTGTATGGTGGTGTAGACTTGGTGCTTCCATGTTCTCCTGTAGTACATTGTTTTGCATTTAAATATTGTGGGATGGATGATGGGCACAACACAATGTATAGGTTTGGAAACCTTTGTCATCTAGTCAGCTTCTAAAACGGGATCATACTTCACTTGCATCTTTCCTCGAAACTTGTCTCTGTTTTTTATTTGACATGTGGCTGTAAGACCGGCCTTACTGCCACTCAGAGAGACATCCAGGGGAAGGGGGCTGTTGTCTCATTAATAGAGGCATCATTCGTTTTGAATGCAAGCCAGTTCGACCAGGGACAACAAGTTTCCTCTCAAACATAGTCAGTGATACAGGCTGCATCCCAAAGGGTATCCTATTTTACCCTATGGGACCTGATCAAAAATAGTGCACTGTATAGAGAATAGGGTATCATTTGGGACATGGACACCAGTACTGGATGCTGCTGGAGGGCTAGTCTTCCATGTGGCTGTTTGAAGCTGCCGTTCTAATTAGCGCGAGCTAGTGACTAGCGGAAACCGCCGTGATTTTTCATCAGAGAGAGAGAGAGAGAGAGAGAGAGAGAGATCTTCAATGTGGTTGTTTTCCCAGTGTTTGCTGCACTAAGGAGAGTGTGACGTTATTTTTTTCTTTGGGTTATGAGTTGTGAAGAATGCCTTTGCATCAGTGAGACTCTGAATTTGTTCTTGGTAACTCGGTGGTGGCCTTGTTGCATGTCTACAGTGCAACATTTTAGCAATACCAAAACATGTTCCAATCCAACGGCTGACAAGATGCCTAGAATATGGGCATTCCCCACAGGGGTGTAGGTTGTTTTCTGGTCAGTGTATATACACTGAGTGTACAAAACTGAGTGTACAAAACATTAAGAACACTTGCTCTTTCCAGGACATAGACTGACCAGGTGAAAGCTATGATCACTTATTTATGCTAAATCCACTTCAAAAAGTATAGATGGAGGGGAGGAGACAGGTTAAAGGAGGATTTTAAAACCTTGAGACATGGATTGTGTATGTGTGCCATTCAGAGGGTGAATGGGTAAGACAAAATATTTAAGTGCCTTTGAACTTGGTATGGAGTAGGTGCCAGGTGCACCGGTTTGTTTCAAGAACTGCAACGGTGCTGTTTTTTTCACGCTCAACAGTTTCCTGTGTTTATCAAAAATGGTCCACCACCCAAAGAACATCCAGCCAACTTGACAAAACTGTGGGAGGCATTGCAGTCAACATGGAACGCTTTTGACACCTTATAGAGGCCCTGCCCTGAGTAATTGACGCTGTTCTGAGGGCAAAAGGGGGAGTGCAACTCAATATTAGGAAGGTGTTCTTAATGTTTTATAAACTCAGTGTAATTTGACCATGCCATCAGAAAATATGTCATTGTAAACAGCTTTGCTCACTGGGAAAAGGATGCAGAAGTGTATAACAAGGACAGGAGAGAGAGGAACAGAAAAAAGGAGGAAGAAGGGAGAGAGACTGGTACAACCACAGATTCACATTGGAAAGAAGGCAAGAATGAGGAAGAGATGCTTTGATTCAAAGAATAGGCCTAGTCGTTAAAGAATAGGCCTAGTCGTTAAAGAATAGGCCTAGTCGTTAAAGAATAGTCCTAGTCGTTAAAGAATAGGCCTAGTCGTTAAAGAATAGGCCTAGTCGTTAAAGAATAGGCCTAGTCGTTAAAGAATAGGCCTAGTCGTTAAAGAATAGGCCTAGTCGTTAAAGAATAGGGAGAGTGGGTTTGTGAGAAAGCTACTTACTTACTCAAAGAAAGAGGATGTTGAGAGAGTGAGGGATAGATAGAGTCCCGGTGTTTGGGGAATGCCTTAAAATCGCTGGCTAGAAATGAGTGTGCCTGAATGTCCCAACGAGGAGCATCAATCACTTTCTGCAAGACACCATGTATCCTCACTCCAGACTCTTTATCAAATCGGTCTCATGTCAAGCAATTACCCTAACATTTTCCTGGGTTGTAATCTCCTTTGACTTTCTTAACTGTACACTTCATTTACTCATTGGATCGCTGCCAGTCAGTTAGCTAAACAAGCTAAGTACATTTTGCTAATATGAGAAGGAAAGCTAATGATGCTTAGAGAGCTCGCTGCGAGTTTGTGTTGTGCTGTCACATTTTGTCTGTCGATGAATTTAAATGGAGGTGGGAGGAAGAATGACTCAGTAAACAGTGCAGAACAACATGAAATAACCAGGAATGAGTCATGGATAAATGGAACGTGGGTGGGTTAGTTGGTGGGAGTACTGCCATCTTGGAATTGCAACCAGTTTGACTATTGAGTAGTACTGTCAACCCTGACCTTGGCTTTTCTGGGTATGTGGGTTCAAATCCCAGGTTGGCCATAGCAGGGATGGACCTTGTTGTACAGTATTTTACTTCTCATTAAGTAGTTTCCTGTGGAGCAGACTGTAGTGTAACTGTAAGGCTGGTTGTGGTTTAGACTTGTGACTGAGCTGATCCCTTGAGTCTCACTTTAGCAGATAAGGAATAAGTCTTTAGCTTGGCTAGGAAATCCAGTCAGTGTTCCTCCTGTCAGCAAGCTGGATCTGCTACTACTTCAACGCTACTTCAACGCTGGAGCAACATCAAATTCGACTCTTCCATCTGAATAGGTCAGACATGAGAACATGCAGTATGGACAGACATGGCCAAAAGTTTGGAGAATGACACAAATATTAATTTTCACAAAGTGCTGCCTCAGTGTCTTTAGATATTTTTGTCAGATGTTACTATGGAATACTGAAGTATAAATACAAGCATTTCATAAGTGTCAAAGGCTTTTATTGACAATTTCATGAAGTTGATGCAAAGAGTCAATATTTGCAGTGTTGACCCTTCTTTTTCAAGACCTCTGCAATCCACCCTGGCATGCTGTCCAATTAACTTATGGGCCACATCCTGACTGATGGCAGCCCATTCTTGCATAATCAATGCTTGGAGTTTGTCAGAATTTGTGGGGTTTTGTTTGTCCACACGCCTCTTGAGGATTGACCACAAGTTCTCAAGGGGATTAAGGTCTGGGGAGTTTCCTGGCCATGGACCTAAAATATCAATGTTTTGTTCCCCGAGCCACTTAGTTATCACTTTTGCCTTATGGCAAGGTGTTCCATCATGCTGGAAAAGGCATTGTTCATCACCAAACTGTTCCTGGATGGTTGGGAGAAGTTGCTCTCGGAGGATGTGTTGGTACCATTCTTTATTCATGGCTGTGTTCTTCGGCAAAATTGTGAGTGATCCCACTCCCTTGGCTGAGAAGCAATCCTACACATGAATGGTCTCAGGATGCTTTACTGTTGGCATGACACTGGACTGATGGTAGCGCTCACCTTCTCTTCTCCAGACAAGCTTTTTTCTGGATGCCCCAAACAATCGGAAAGAGGATTCATCAGAGAAAATGACTTTACCCCAGTCCTCAGCAGTCCAATCCCTGTACCTTTTGCAGAATATCAGTCTGTCCCTGATGTTTTTCCTAGAGAGAAGTGGCTTCTTTGCTGCCCTTCTTGACACCAGGCCATCCTCCAAAAGTCTTTGCCTCACAGTGCATGCAGATGCACTCACACCTGCCTGCTGCCATTCCCGAGCAAGCTCTGTACTGGTGGTGCCCCGATGCTGCAGCTGAATCAACTTTAGGAGACGGTCCTGGCACTTGCTGGACTTTCTTGGGTGCCCTGAAGCCTTCTTCACAACAATTGAACCGCTCTCCTTCAAGTTCTTGATTATCCGATAAATTTAGATTTCGGATGAATTAGGAGCAATCTTACTGGCAGCAATATCCTTGCCTGTGAAGCCCTTTTTGTGCAAAGCAATGATGACGGCACGTGTTTCCTTGCAGGTAACCATGGTTGACAGAGGAAGAACAATGATTCCAAACACCACCCTCCTTTTGAAGCTTCCAGTCTGTTATTCGAACTCAAATAAGCATCGCAGCGTGAGCCCCAGCCATGTCCTCGTCAACACTCACACCTGTGTTAACGAGAGAATCACTGACATGATGTCAGCTGGTCATTTTGTGGCAGGGCTGAAATGCAGTGAAGATGTTTTTTGGGATTCAGTTCATTTGCATGGCAAATAAGGGACTTTGCAATTAATTGCAATTCAACTGATCGCTCTCCATAACATTCTGGAGTATATGCAAATTGCCATCATACAAACTGTGGCAGCAGACTTTGTGAAAATTAATATTTGTGTCATTCTCAAAACTTTTGGCCACGACTATACACTAGGTAGGAATGTGAGTCAGAGGCCTGTTGTTTATTGAGGGCACTAAATATCTTTCATTGTCATCCCTACATCTCTGTGTTTACTCAGGTCTGGAGACAATGGAGGGGTTTGGGGGTGGGACTCTGTAGAAGGGCTGTGTTTGTTTATCTGCCTCAAGGAGGGAGACTTGGATTTGTTTGAACGGGACTCCAATGAGCCTCACTGTCCTCCTAGAGCTTTGCCTTTTCACACCTCCACAATGAGAGTAAGTAGCCCACTGATTTGCTGACTTCAATTTGCTGTACTGTAGATGATCAAATTGAATTTTCATTGGTTGATTGATTTAATAATTGATAGTTGTTGTTTTTTACTCTTGAACATGGTGAACTTTAAACAACAAAATAAACAAAAATATAAATGCAACAGGCAACAATTTCGAAGATTTAGCTGAGTTACAGTTCATATAAGAAAACCTGGGATTGCATAGGCCCACCCACTGGGGAGCCAGGCCCAGCTAATCAGAATGAGTTTTTCCCCACAAAAGGACTTTATTACTGACAGAAACCCCCCCCCCCCCCCCCACTCTCTTCTCCCATCTGACAATCCCGCAGGAAAAGAAGCCGGATGTGGAGGTCCTAAGCAGGCGTGCTTGTATGTGGTCTGCTGTTGTGAGACCGATTGGACACACTGCCAAATTCTCGAAAACAATGTTGGAGGCGGCTTATGGTGGAGAAATGAACATTAAATTCTCTGACAATAGCTCTGGTGGACATTCCTGCTGTCAGCATGTCAAATGCACGCTCCCTTGAGACATCTGTGGCATTGTGTTTTGTCACAAAACTGCACATCTTAGGGTGGCCTTTTATTGTCCCCAGCACAAGTCGCACCTGTATAATGATCATAATGTTTAATCTGCTTCTTGATATGCCACACCTGTCAGGTAGATGGATTATCTTGACAAAGGATAAACATGCTCACTAACAGAGATGTAAATGAATTTGTGCACAAAGTTTGAGTGGAATAAGCTTTTTGTGCGTATGGAACATTTCTGGGATTTTTTAAATTTCAGCTCATGAAACATGGGACCAGCACTTTACATGTTTGGTTTACATTTTTTACATTAGGCCTACATAGTGTTGTGTGGATGCTGCCATGCTGGTTGTGGAACTCGAGGAAACTCTTGGAATTCTCTGTGTCATATAATCGGTATCAAAGCACGAGACTAGCGGGTGCTAGACCATTAACAGTCATGTGTTTAATAGGTAGTGGATGTGAAGTAATATGCTATGTTGTGATTGGAACCAGTCAGTAACTTAGACCTACACGGAGCGGAAGCTGCAGGTTCAGAGTGAGACGTGTGGGCCAACTTGGAGATCCAATGAGTCGCCCTCTTCTCCTTTCCTCTCGACTCCTCGGGTTCTGACTGTGCCACCAGGTTTTGGTATCGTGTGCTTTAAAGGTGCTTGGAAAACTTTAGTCCCACCTTGCCTCTGCCGTGCCTCTACCCTGGGGGAGCTAGCTAATGACATCTACAGAGACTGTTTAAGGCTCATAAACTGAGGGATTTGACCTTAAAATCCCTCCGCCATTTCCTGGTTGTTAACCTCTCTGGGATATGTTGGACGGTATAGCGTCCCTTCTCGACAACAGCCAGTGAAAGTGCAGGGCGCCAAATTCAAAACAACAAAAATCTCATAATTAAAATTCCTCAAGCATAGAAATATTTTACACACAATCTTTAGGATGTTTTTATCATAAATGTTCAATAATGTTCCAACCGGAGAATTCCTATGTCTGTAGAAAAGCAATGGAACGAGAGCTAACTCTCTCGTGACCACGCCTCAGAGCCTGTGGCACTCTGCCAGACACCCTCTCTCATTCCCCTCTCATTTCCCCCTCCTTCACAGTAGAAGCCTGAAACAACTTTCTAAAGACTGTTGATATCTAGTGGAAGCCTTAGGAAGTGCAACATTTACACTGTATATTGGAATGGCAAACAGTTGAAAAACTACAAACCTTAGATTTCCCACTTCCTAGTTGGATTTTTCTCAGGTTTTCCCCTGCCGTATGAGTTCTGTTATACTCACAGACATCATTCAACCAGTTTTAGAAACTTCAGAGTGTTTTCTACCCAATACTACTAATGATATGCATATATTAGCATCTGGGACAGAGTAGCAGGCAGTTTACTCTGGGCACCTTATTCATCCAAGCTACTCAATACTGCCCCCCTGTCACCAAGAAGTTAAAACTCTAATAGTTTGCCTAATTTCAGTTTATATGACAAAATAAGATAAAATAATGTAGAGAATCATTGTACCATCTTACCCGCTGTGAAATATATTTTCCCATAACCAACAATGTTGTTGTTTCAGCTGTTTGAAGCAGGTGTACAAAACCGAAAGTGAAAGACGCATAATTTAACATTTATTTATATAGGCAAGTTAGTTAAGAACAAATTCTTATCTACAATGACGGCCTACCCCGGCCAAACTCGGACAACGCTGGGCAAATTGTGCGCCGCCCTATGGGACTCCCAATCACGGTCAGTTGTGATACAGCCTGGAATCAAACCAGGGTCTGTTGTGACACCTCTAGCACTGAGATGCAGTGCCTTAGACCGCTGTGTCACTCGGGAGCCCCCAAAAAACGTACAAACGGGAAGCATAGAAATAGCGCACATTGAACAGATCTAACGCTTCTTAGAGTTGCTTTCAAGTAGAAGAATAGATCTATAACTCACATTTCTATGTGGATTTTGTCAGGTCCTCCAAAAAGTTACATATTGACACTTAAGTCTGTGGTGGCCTGGGACTTGAACATAAAAACACCGTAGGCACTGGGAGCTCTGCTTGTAAAACAAAAGAGGGTACTTTGTGCTTATACAAGAGGAGTAGAGGTGCTCAAACAGTGCGTCAGGAGGCGAGGTACTCAAACGGTGCGTCAGGAGGCGAGGTACTCAAATGGTGCGTCAGGAGGCGAGGTGCTCAAACGGTGTGTCAGGAGGCGAGGTACTCAAACGGTGCGACAGAAGGCGAGGTGCTCAAACGGTGCATCAGAAGGCAAGGTGCTCAAACTGTGCGTCAGATGGCGAGGTGCTCAAACGGTGCGTCAGAAGGCGAGGTACTCAAACGGTGCAACAGATGGCGAGGTGCTCAAACGGTGCGTCAGAAGGCGAGGTGCTCAAACGGTGCATCAGATGACGAGGTGCTCAAACGGTGCGTCAGATGGCGAGGTGCTCAAACGGTGCGTCAGAAAGCGAGGTGCTCAAACGGTGTGTCAGATGGTGAGGTACTCAAACGGTGCAACAGATGGCGAGGTGCTCAAACGGTGCGTCAGAAGGCGAGGTGCTCAAACGGTGCGTCAGATGGCAAAGTGCTCAAATGGTGTGTCAGATGGCGAGGTGCTCCACTCTTGAAGGTCTTTAGACACTAGCTCTGCTTGTGCGAGGGAAAAAAAACGTACTAGCAATTTGCTGAAGTTAGAAAAAACCGGGCAACCAGTCACTGAACATAAGATCAGAAAATCACATAATGCGAAGGTTGTGTCTATGCTAATTTGACGCTGTCATGATGATTCATGTACAGAGAAACACATGGGCATTGCAGAAACAGAAATCAGCCTAGGCTCTTTGAACCTAGACAGACAGACAGGCCTACTGTGTTCAGACAGTCTGTTTGGACACAGCGATTATGTTGACTCTCTGTTAACTTTCTAACAGCATCAAAAAGTAAACATGCTCACAGAGAGGTGGTGGGATTCGAGAGAGCATATAGTATGTTATCCAGATATTCTTTTCAGACCTCTGTTCAAATAGTGTTTTCTTCCAAATATTTAAGCAGCTCTGTCTGGCACAATGGAACCAATGGGATCTTCCCAAAAGTGCAAACCTGCCCCGTATGGCAGATATTTGAAAAACATTTTTTTTTTTACCCAAGCCTGATTCTCTATAGCCCAGGGCCATGCACTGCCAGCCAGGTCCTGTAACATGATATGAGAGAAAAGCTGCTGGATGTATGCCATACAAACTTTAAAGCCCCATGAATGCCTGCTGTCGGTATGCTCTGTTTC
Source organism: Oncorhynchus kisutch (assembly GCF_002021735.2). Taxonomy (NCBI): domain Eukaryota; kingdom Metazoa; phylum Chordata; class Actinopteri; order Salmoniformes; family Salmonidae; genus Oncorhynchus; species Oncorhynchus kisutch. Next base: position 59,753,062 of record NC_034188.2, on the reverse strand, counting down.
TTATTAAACTACATTCTTAGCAAACAAAAATGCAGGGAACGAGAACATTTTCTGTATTTCTCAGCTGTCGGTGTAGTCAGGCCTGCATTTTCTAGACCTAATTCACTAATCAGTGAATCCAGAAAGGGAATGCATGGTGCCATTTTCAGATGAAAGCCAGTAAGATGTGGGTGTTGTGCATTGCAAATGGAGGCTCCACTGTTGTTGTGCTTTCCCCTCATATCTCTAGTGAACATATTGTAGCCCAGGGCTTGTTCTTCTAACCCTCTGTTAAGTAAAGCTGGCTGACTCAGATTACAGGTTAAGGTAATGTAGGGTTTGGTGTGTGGAACCCCAATCAGAGAACCTCACTTACCTAAATCACAGGGAATCACTGTCTGAGTGTGCATCAAAAATTCTAGAGCCTACCACCTGAAAACTTCAGTCAAATGTTTATTTAAGTAGGAAAGTCAGTTAAGAACAAATTCTTATTTACAATGATGGCCTAGGAAGAGGGGCAGAATGACAGATTTTTACCTTGTCAGCTCGGGGATTTGTTCTAGCAACCTTTTGGTTACTGGCCCAACACTCTAACCACTAGGCTACCTGCCACCCCAAGTATCCCTAGTTAGGTCTAAAACCTAGCCGGTTACCGGAACCGTGCTGGAAAGAACAATGTAAAAAGAAAAGCCAAGTCCAAGTCAGCACAGTACAGTTGGTTCGGCACAATAGAGTGAAAAGGAACTCGTGTCTCTGTAAAACCGCAGCGTCTGCAGCAAAGGATTCACAGCAGGGGCCAGTTGAATTTTAGACGTTAAAGGTCACCTCAGGGGTCACCTGGTGATGAGCAGCAATGGACTGCTGCAGAGGTGGGCCAGCACACCTCTTAGAATGACACCTGTTTCTACAATCACTGTGTTTGTTGAGACCCCTGAGTAGGACCTCATGACACTGGCAATGCACTGCCAGCTGTGATACATCTTGTTGTTTCAGGGGTGCACAGGCAGTCTATATGTCTGCTCATTGGGATCAAGATACGGTCGTCAGTATAGTACCTATAGTTAACCTACTAACTTCCTGTGACCCAGTTATAGGCAATGACACAATAACTATGAACACACCAACATCCACAAACATGTCGGTTAAGGGAGTTTTTTGTGTTGTTTGGTAGGAGTGTGATCTGTACTGCGTATAAGACCAGCTTGGTCTGGCCTAGCCATTGCTGGAGCTAGATCTGTCCCTGATAAGACCTGGTTCCTGAGGAAAGATGCCATCACTGGGGGGAGGTGGGGGAGGGTCTGGGGAGGGTTTTGTTTATCTCCACCCACCTCCAAATTGCTCATTTCCAGATTGGCATCAGTGGCAGCCACACACAGGAAATGAGATTTGGGGCGAGGGCGAGGGCGAGGAGGAGGACATATTTGCAGCTGAGGCTGGATGTAATCAGATCTTCTATGTTTCTGTCTGTCCACAGGAGAGGCAGAGGCTGGAGACCATCCTGAACCTGTGTGCTGAGTACAACAAGGGCGACGGGCCCTTGGGGGGTGAGGCAGAGGGGAGGATGGGCTTCCCTGGGGGTCTGGGACCGGGGGAGGGGGCGGCCAGGAGACCCTCTATGGACAGCTTGGCAGGGTCCAGCTCGCTGCGTCGTAGCATGGCCCAGAGACAGCAGAGGGAGAGCGACGAGGAGAACCTCAAGGAGGAGTGCAGCAGTACAGAGAGCACCCATCAGGAGGTGAGGACGCCACTTCCTCCACAGGCCCTCCACAATGGAGACCGATACCAGGTCAGACGTAGGGCCGTCTATTATCACTTTCATCATTTCTACTACTTACTATGGGAACTACAGGCATGACATACTAGTACTTACTATGAGAACTACAGGCATGACATACTAGTACTTACTATGAGAACTACAGGCATGACATACTAGTACTTACTATGAGAACTACAGGCATGACATACTAGTACTTACTATGAGAACTACAGGCATGACATACTAGTACTTACTATGACAACTACAGGCATGACATACTAGTACTTACTATGAGAACTACAGGCATGCCGTTGAAATGACAACAGCATGCAAGAGCTTACTGCATGCATTTAATGTGGAAAATTGCTAGACATAGCCTGACCTTGAATTTTGACACGATTGATGGTTAAACAGACACAGGAGGAAGATCACAACATTTGTTTGCCAAGCGACAGTGTTTAACAAGGAGGCGTGTGATGTAAATAGTCCCTCCCTAACCTAATGTGTGTGTCTGTGTGTGCGTGCAACCGACTGAAACCGTTAACTACTGCCAATGGGCCATGCTCTTCACACCTATATGTGACAATGTGCCTGCCTCTTCTGTCTCTCTCCCCCTTCAGCATGAAGAGCAGTCTGTTTCTGGCGGCGTGGAGCGGGCAGAGCTGGGTTACCTGGAGGACGAGAGGGTCAGAGTGCTGGCCCGAGTCGACGAGCTCAAATCACGAATAACAGAGCTGGAGCAACAGCTACAGGAGTCCAAGCAGGAGGTAAGAAAGTCCATCAGTTCAATTTCCAGATAGTAAGCTACTTCTAATACTAGAAAGATATGTGGGGAATCTGAAGGAAACTATATACTGTGTGTGTGTTTGTTTGTGTGTCTGTGAGTGTGTGTGCATTCACATACATTTAGTAACACAAACAAGCAGAAAGTGATTGAATGAGCACTGGGTGGTGTCAAGTCACATGCACCGCTAGGTCTGCTGTCTGTTAGGGAGCTCTGTGATTGGAGCAGGGGGCCAGGGGGGCTCATGTGTGACGGGTGTGTCCCGTTCCCAGGCGGAGATGGAGCGGGCCCTGCTACAAGGGGAGAGGCAGGCGGAACTGGACCAGATGGAGGCAGAGACGGAGATCATCAGACAGCTGCAACACAAGCGCAAGGAGCTGGAGAACACCATCCAGAGGGAGAAAGACAAGGTCGGACCCTGGGGGAAAACACACACACAGTATAATCTCCTGTACACAGTAACCAGTCTTACCACCTGGCGATGACTTTTAGCCCCATTTATAAACCTGTCATTCCAACGTTACTGTGTTGTATTTTAATGGAGAAAACCAACAGACAGACGGTGGGTATGCAGACAGGGAGGTGAGATTTGTGAGATCTTAACATTGTGTTTAAACACCACAGACACAACCCATCCCACCTTTCCCTCCACTGGACTGTCTGTTATAGTTCCTGTTCAGGTGGATGTAACGTTACAGAACGTTCACGTAGAAATGTATCCTGTAGAACAATATATACCATTTTCTGACAGATAGAAAAAAAGATTCATGGCAGTTATATTCGTGATGTTTCTGCAGCGTTCCGAACGTTTCACATCACTGACTATACATCATGTAAGCCTCAAAGGGACTGAACAGCCTTTTCTGGTATCTTGACATTCCTTAAAGGCATTGCCAAATCCTGGATGGCTTCCCAAGACCGTATCTAGTTGGTTTTGCCATCCCAAGGTAAATTCACCCAGCCGTAGCAGTCGCTCTTCAACCTCCCCCAGCGAGGAATGCTCCATCCTTCCATCTGTTGTATGCATTGGTGTTTTACCTTAGAAGAGCTTTGGACGATGGCTCTTAGACTTAAGTATGGGTGTTTTTTTCTTTATTTTGGTTCTTCATTTTCCTTGGTGGTTTCTCTGTCTCTCTCCTCAGGGATTTTTCTTCTTCTGCAGCTCGGCTCCACTAACCATCCTCCATTAACCTCTAATCCTCTCACTGCTTCACTCAGCAATTTCCTCTCCTCCTTTCCTCCACTGTCAGCCTGAAATCCATGTATGTCATTATCACTTGTCTTTAACGTGTCCCAAATGCTCCCTATTCCCTATACAGTGTACTATTTTTGACCAAGCTATGGGCTATGAAGGGAATAGGGTGCCATTTGGGACGTAGGTGTGAATTGATCTTTTAGGTTTCTACTTCGCTGAAGCTTTCGGGACAGGATGCTAGTGGGTATGAGTGGCTGGCCACTAAAAGTATATCTCTGGGAGTCTTTTTAGGACTATTGTGTAGGCTACATTGCCCACCAAATACAGTAGTTCATAACATTACAGAGGGCCTCTATCTGAACGCTTTACACAACTGTGTGTTGTTTTCACCTAGTCATGTTACTCCATTGATGTAGGGTTTATGTAGACACACTTAAACTGAGAATCTGAAAGGGGTCATTTTCTTGTCTTTTCTTCTTAAGGCTTTAAAAACAAAATCTTGTTATTTGTATATTCCTGACAATTTCAGAGAGTCTCTCTCTCGCTCTCACTTCCTGTGTTCAAGTTAGAACCTTGAGACCCTGTCGGTCTGTCTCAGCTAAAAACCTCTTCTCTACTGTTATTGCCATTGGTCACAGACAGAGGTGGAGCCAGAGCAGGGTGACAGTTAGGCAGATTGGAGAAAAGGAGTGCCACTCAAACTCCAAAGCACCGCCTACACCCCTATCCCACCATTTGACTTTAGATAATGCAGTAATGCTAAAAAGGTTCTTGGTCTGCAGAACGTTTCCCTCTCTCTCGTGCATGGTTTACTCTACTCTACTGGTTGTACAGTGGTGGCCCTCTAGAGGTAGTTTACCAGGCGCTTTCACTACAATCAGACTCAGGCTCTAACTCTCTCTCTCCTTATTCCACACATCCTCTCCTCTTCTTCAAAACATATTGAAGGAAAAGATCCAAGGTTTTTCCCCTTTGACCTTCCATTGCGTTTCGAAGGATACGAGGAGAGCCGACGCAGGGAATTGAGGAGGGCCTATTGCGAAAGAGCTCCATACTGTACCAGTGAACGCTTTTATTCCCTCCGGGGGTTTTGATATCACAGCCTGGGTGCCAGTAGGGCAGTAGTGCAGAGCACTAGTTACCCATGCTTACACCGCCTGCACTCACATGCTGCAATAACAACAAAGATCTGTTGTTATTGATCGTTCCGTAAGCTTTTAACCAGATGCCCAGAGGATACCCAACCCTGCTACCCTTGACCTTCTGTAATTCATGCTTTAGCAGTGGGCCTTACTATGATCTACTGTTTTGTCTAATTTGGTATGAGCGAAACCCACAAAGTGCCTGGAAAATAACGGATTGATATTTTCTGCTGTTTTATAATACAACTGTTTTAAAAACATTTCCAACACAATGGTAGTCAACCATGATAACTAAAGCAACACACTAATTAGTAACGATATGCTGCTCATGGTTCATTTTGGGAAGCCCGAAGAAGCATGAATGTGACTTCTGATCATTCTAGCATGCCTACACATCCGGTTCAAAACTAACTGGACTGACCTAAAGTATTAATACCAAAGTCACATGAAAATATGGATAGGCCAATTATTATTATTATTATTTAATAAAAAATTCAAGCCACATGATAAAGAGAGGCACCACTCAAAGTAGAGCACTGTGACGTGAAAAAACAACCACAGCTTAGCCAAAACAGAAACTATTTCATGTTTGATCAAATAGCAAAATCTCCCGTTCCATCGCAGACCAGTGTTATCATGAGCATCGAACCCTGCAGCTTGGAAATGTCTGGGAACAAGAAGTCTGTTCAGACCTGTTTGAGGCCTGGGTCGTGTTCATTAGGCACCGAAAGGGGAAAAAACTGACTTAAACAAGGAGAATGTATCTGGACTTGTCCAATAAGAAACGGACATTTTTGCTTTCCATTGCAATTTTCTTTTTTATGTTTTCAGTGTTGTGCCCTGCAGTCCAGCACTTTTAAAGTTAGTCACTGGGGATTGAATTCACAGTATTATAAACTCCACAGATGCCCCATGTCCCTCGTCCTCTGGCTTATCCACTGTTGTGATCTCTAACATCGGAAGCTTTTTGCATGGCGTGGATTTGAGCAAGTGTTTTTTTTTGTTGCTTTCTCTCTCTGTTGTGCGTCCCCCCCCCTTCCTCTCCTCCCTCCCACCCGGGCGGTGTGTTCTCTTTCTAGGAGAGGGCAAATGTTGACGCAGAGCGCCGAGCCCTGGCGAGCCTCCAGGAGGGCTACAGTGAGCTGAAGAACCAGCTTCATAACTGCCCCGAGTCACTGAGGGAGCAGTTACAGGAACAGCTCAAAAGGGTCAGTCGTCAATCTACCACCAAGACCATCACCCCCAACCACCCCTGAGACCCAGAGACAGGCAGTGTCCCCCCAGCCCTTGTACCCCTCCACCCACCCATTTCCTCCACCCTCGTCTCTGAGCTACACCAATCCAACATTTTGAAGGGAAATTCCAGCAGAGCCACATCACAATTAGCATATACTTACCTCCAGATTATTGAAGTACCCAGTAAGAGAATAGGAAAAGCTGAAGTGGTGTACTGATGGATTTACAAGTGTAATGTCTACTGATCTCCTGGATAACGTATGAAAATCCTGTCTTATGCCCTTCGCCTATGTGCTAATGCCACAAGCTGCTGGAATTTCCCCTCTCCTCTCTCCGCCACAACGATGTGCTATGCCTCTGAGCAATCAGAAGGAGTGTCAATATGGCTCCTGATGACTTTGGGGCGAGGTGCTGCATTGTGGTGATTTCTGGGCCGTATGTGCGTTGCAGGCGTTTCACACAGAGGTGTGTGTGCTGTCTGTCTGGTTGATACAGTCTCTGCATCTGGAAGCATCCCTCCCTCTCTTCTTGATTAGTGATGGCTTATGACCCCTTAATAACTGCTTACTAATCTATTAATGTAGACACTTTCCACTCCCTGTCCTACTCTCTTTTCATGTCTTTCCTCTAAATGGAAATGGGTTTGTTTTGTGTCTGAATCATGTTTTATATCGTCAGCTCTGAAATGTCAGTCCATAGAAAATGTATTTTACATTTTGTCAGGCAGTGCAACTGTTTATCAGCCAATTACATTTTGCACGTTAGCTCTATTCACTTTGCTGTCCTATCCACGTAAAGTAGCATGACATATTGGCTGACTGACTTGAAATGAGAACAATTGCTATACAATTTCCCTTCGTTACTGGACAGAAAGCAGATATAATACATTTTGTATACTTCTACATTTTGTATACACGGCCTTGTACGTCTCATTGGGTCATGTTCATTAGGCACCGAATGGAGGAAAATTAACGGTAGGGGGGGGGGGGGTCCAACTGGACAAAAATAAACAAAACATTTTCCGTTGCGTACACTGATGAACACGACCCTGATTTGCTGTAGACATTCTTCAGAAGTGCGACAGAGGCTCTTGAGTGGCCTGCTCTCCAAACACAGAGGGCCTGAAGATGTCAGTGTTGACATGAGCCTTCTCTCGTCAACGTCAGTAACGCTCCGATGAACTGACAGCAAGGGCAGGCCCTTGTCTTTCCCCTTGCAAAGTCCTCACATCTCTGTGTGGGTTTCTTCGGTTTATGGTAAAGGATCAAGGCATTCAGTTGGGTTCTCACATGCAAATCAGCTATACAATTCAGTATAGAAGATAGTACTGTATAAGTACTTTAGTATTACTAGAGTAAAAGCACAATATTACCTTTTGTAACATATAGATAGATAGTGCAGCAGAGAAGACTGCTTGTCACCATTCAATCAACCTACTGGGCTATACAATCTTTCAACCAATTAGATTCGCAATGAGGCAGTTTCCTCCAGATATGCATGTAATATTGATTGTTGTTGCTGCTGTATACCACAACATTTTCATAATGTTATGGTGCTTCTCCATTGGTGGCATAGTTAGGAGCCTAGGATACAATGAAGAGAGAGTCTAATGGCAAAGTTAACCCAAATAACATAATATTCAAATCTATCAAAGCATGTCAATGTAGTCATAGTGTTAAACAGAACTCTACCAATCGTTAGATAGAACCTCCATGCAGTTTACTCTGGACTTGAAGCACATTCATTCCGTGGCCTATCACCCCTGGTTGTGCTGGCTTGGCTTGGGCCTTGACCGCCGTGGCTGAGAAGCATGGTCATTGGAGAGTGTCAAGGGGGCGGAAGGGGTTGGCCTGACCCTGTGGTGACCTTGTGGGGTGTGGTGGGGCTGTCTGTCTCTTGGGGTTGGTAGTTGTTGGTACTTTAGAACCCTTTTCACACTATTGTGCCAACCCACACCAGACTCTGCTGGCTCAGGTATTTTCTAAACACATTGTGCTTTCTATGATGAATGCATGAACAGGCAGGCCAAATACAGCTCGGCTCGGCTCAGCAGTGTGAAAACTGTATATTATAGGAGGCTGAGGCCTGGTGTGGTTGTGACCCATTGTGATGGGCTCTGTGTGGGGTTCAACAGGAGGGCGAGACCCTGGAGTCGGAGACTAAACAGTTTGAGGACCTGGAGTTCCAGCAGCTGGAGAGGGAAAGTAGCCTGGAGGAGGAGAGGGAGACCATCAGCCAGCAGCTGCTGCAGGAGAGGGCCGAGTACCACACCAGCATGGCCAAGAGGAAGGTAATGGACTGGACCACAATGGCTGCTCCTATCAATTATGGAATCCCCTTCATCATATCTGGAGCTTTGAATATGAATGTCTGTCAGAGAAACTAGCTCATTTCTGATGATGGCCAAATGCCTTTACAGGTTGAGTGTAAATAGTATGATTCACATCAAGAATGGTGTTGGTGGGGATACCTGACAAAGACATGATACATGATCACTGCTTTGTTTTGAGTGTAGTGTACACTCCCATTCAAAAGTTTGGGCTCACTTAGAAATATCCTTGTTTTCCATGAAAACATACATGAAATGAGTTGCAAAATGAATAGAAAATATAGTCAAGACGTTGACAAGGTTATAAACTTTTTTTTTGTCAAAGAATCCTCCATTTACAGATCTTTGGCATTCTAGTTGTCAATTTGTTGAGGTAATCTGAAGAGATTTCACCCCGTGCTTCCTGAAGCACCTCCCACAAGTTGGATTGGCTTGATGGGCACCTCTTACGTACCATACGGTCAAGCTGCTCCCACAACAGCTCAATAGGGTTGAGATCCGGTGACTGTGCTGGCCACTCCATTATAGACAGAATATCAGCTGACTGCTTCTTCCCTAAATAGTTATTGTATAGTTTTGAGCTGTGCTTTGGGTCATTGTCTTGTAGGAGGAAATTGGCTCCAATTAAGCGCCATCCACAGTATGGCATGGAATTGCAAAATGGAGTGATAGCCTTCCTTCTTCAAAATCCCTTTTACCCTGTACAAATCTCCCACTTCACCACCACCAAAGCACCCCCAGACCATCACATTGCCACCACCATGCTTGACAGATGGCAAGCACTCCTCCAGCATCTTTTCATTTTTTTCTGCGTCTCACGAATGTTCTTCTTTGTGATCCGAACACCTCAAACTTGGATTTGTCTGTCCATAACACTTTTTTCCAATCTTTCTCTGTTCAGTGTCTGCATTCTTTTGCCCATCTTAATATTTTCTTTTTATTGGCCAGTCTGAGATATGGCTTTTTCTTTGCAACTCGGAGTCGCCTCTTCACTGTTGACATTGAAACTGATGTTTTGCGTGTACTATTTAATTAAGCTGCCAGTTGAGGACTTGTGAGGCGTCTGTTTCTCAAACTAGACGATCTAATGTACTTGTCCTCTTGCTCAGTTGTGCACCGGGGCCTCCCACTCCTTTTTCTATTCTGGTTAGAGACAGTTTGAGCTGTTCTGTGAAGGCAGTAGTACACATCGTTTTACGAGATCTTCAGTTTCTTGGCAATTTCTCGCATGAAATAGCCTTCATTTCTCAGAACAAGAATAGACTGACGAGTTTCAGAAGAAAGTTCTTTGTTTCTGGTCATTTTGAGCCTGTAATCAAACCCACAAATGCTGACGCTCCAGCTACTCAACTAGTCTAAAGAAGGCCAGTTGTATTGCTTCTTTAATCAGAACAACAGTTTTCAGCTGTGCTAGCATAATTGCAAAAGGGTTTTCTAATGATCAATTGGCCTTTTGAAATGATCAACTTGGATTAGCTAGCACAATGTGCCATTGGAACACAGGAGTGATGGTTGCTGATAATGGGCCTCTGTACGCCTATGTAGATATTCCATAAAAAATGTGCAGTTTCCAGCTACAATAGACATTTACAACATTAATAATGTCTACACTGTATTTCTGATCAATTTGATGTTATTTTAATGGACAAAAACAAGGACATTTCTAAGTGACCCCAAACTTTTGAATGGTAGTGTATATTTTCTCAATTTAAAGTTATCTTGTTGAGTACCCCTTTAATTCATCAAGAACTCTTTAAACATGTTTTCTTCCAGGACAAGGTGGCAGCTCTGGAAGGCCAGGCCAGTCAGCTGGGACAGCAGGCATCTCAGGAGTGTGACAAGCTGGCTAAGGACAGGAACCTTACCCTGCAGATGCTCCATAAGGTAACATTACAATACAGTCTATATCTGGCCCAGCAGCCACTACAATCATACATTGGTTGGTTATTACTCTGTTTTTTGTAAATGGACTGGTAATTCCCATGGAACCACTTTGAAAATGAATATAATTAGAATCTAATCATTATCACTCTGGTCTTGCTTGACAATGTGAGAATTGCACACAAAGTCATCACCAAATGAAGGGCATTGTGCCATGCCAGCCACCTCAGATTAAGTCTATTAACTAAGAGCTTGTTGGCGTTTTTCCCATTTGTCGACATTTCACTTTCAATCTCGGCGTATGTGCTGCCTTGTCCCCAGCTTTTCTGCAAGTGGAACATTTTTTAATTTGGTGAAGAAACTATGGCAATCCATAATCAGGACAGAGTCCGATACTTATGTGTTCTGGTGTCTCTGTGTTCTAGGAGAAAGAGAGACTATCGGCCCTGGAGAAGAGGTACCTCAGCCTTACTGGAGGAAGGACTTTCCCTAAGAGTTCCAGCACCATGAAAGAGGTGAGGGGGGTTTATCTTACGGTCTTTCAGGGGTCACACCGCCAAGGACAGTTATCTACCATGACGCAGATATATGAACGGACCTCCGCTCTGCTCACTTGTCTAAAGCCACACTCCTTAATTTGTGTATACTGGCAAAGACTAACCAAGACCACCACTAAAGATGTTAACAATGGAGCAAATGGCCTCCATTACATTTTCATATGCAAATAGTAGGCTTAGGATACTGGATTTCTATGATACATCTGTTGTTCTCAATGAATTATTTCAAGTTACACAATTAGACTGTGGCTTTAAGGGGAATTTGATGGTTTTCATAGTTGAGATGGTAGAATGTTTGACTGGTGAATAGAACTTGGTATCTCTCTGTTTTTACATGGGGTGTAGGTCTAGTGTGTGCTTGTTCTACCACTGGCGTGCCAGAGTAACCATTTATTTACTGTGTTTAACACGATGTGGTGTCCGCTTGTGAAGTATGGCCTTATTTACATTGCGTTCGGATAGTTAGATGCAGCTGATCACATCAGTAAGACCGGTTTGATCTGATAATTAATATTTTTTGGGATTGGAAACATCTGCACTTTTATGATGGATTGTACATATCTCAACTCAGGCCAGCGAGATACTGAATCCGTGGGCTGTGTGGTTTAGTCTGAAAACATGAACCGATTAGTCTGATGCTAAACTCTCGTCCAATTCTAACATATCCTATCAACCTGCATTCTTATGCATTTAGACCACGTTCATTACATGAGATGGCTATCAGTTTCATTGTTGAATTGGATATTCAACAATGATATTCATTTAGACCACTGTAAACTAGACCTATTAAACTGAATATAACCCATACAAGGGCACTCAATGTGCAGTAACACCTATGTTTGACCCTTTTGTGATTGACAGTTTTTACCCCAATACTGTATTGACACTTGTGTAGTTTAGAGGGACATAAACAGTAACTGTACACTACGGCAACTGGAGCTGAGACCAGTGTCCCTGACTGTCCCTGTTGAAACAGGAAGTGCTCCATATCAGCGAGATTGACCTGTTAGAGGACTCCCACTCCCAGCATCCTCTCTGCCGACCCGCTGCTTTCTTTTTAAGCTCCTCCTTTCAGTTATACCCAGGGGGCAGCCCGACAGAGGTAACCAGACTAACTGTCAGTGTAACTGTTCCTGCATGACACCTGAGCTCACTCACTGTAACCCCCCTATGCACAGTGTGTCTTCGTCCAACACTTAAAGGCCCACTCTGTGATATTTACAGCTTTATAGGAAACCAAGGTGCGAGGTTGCCATTTTGTTGTTGTTTTTTAATTAAGGAGTGGGCCTTTAAGAGGTCTGTGTGAGTTATGTCTTGTTACCCCCAATGACTCCCAGCAAATTGCACCCCGCCCCCCATATGTAGCTTAAAAACACATTTGGTCATCCTGTGAGGCCCTTGAAATACAGTACTGATTTGAATGTCGTCATTGTTTGTCTTTATGAAATACTTGGTCTGCTGGATTAACTGTTGCCATTTTAATTGATGTGTTTCTTCAACTTTTAGAATGGGCAAAAGCATAAACAACTCATGCTACAACTGGGGTGTGAGGATGCTGTGTTTGTGTGACGGTTTAGCCAGAGGCTCACATGCATGGTGCTTTGTCTCTCATTGAAGTGTACTATTCTGTTCGGTTTGTGTAGTACACTTCTCTCAATTAGCGTTTTGCTATCCTTTGAAGATGGCGAGAGCTTGTTGACGTCACTGTTATTCTATTCTTTCGCAGCGTGTTTGCAGTTCTCCAGCCCGATGTGAGGCTTGGGGAATTGTGTGAAATTACAGGGTAGAGAGATGCTGTGCTCCTTATGTATTCCGTTCATGTAGTTGTTCATGTTTTTCACACATATGTGTTTTATGTTTTAAAAACACAAGATAAAGCAGCAGCTTGTCTCAGGTGGTTGTAAAGTGGATGTATATTTTATGCCTGTGTGTGAAATGGGTGCACATCCGTGTGTGTATGAGTATGCATATTATGAAAAGGACGTGTCATGGAGTGAGCTCATGGCCTCTTGTCCTGTTTGGTTTGCGTTGCGTTGGCTCTCAGGAGTACATGAAGCTCTCGGATGTCTATAGGATGTATGGGAGAGATTGCCATGACACCCAACTCACCACCACTGCTCAGCACGGCCTCTCGCTCATCCTAGACACAGCTGTCCCCTGCGAGGTACCACTGCTCTCTCTTTCTATCACTCTCTCCATCACTTCCTACCTCTCTCTCTCTCTCTCCCTGTCTCACTCTATTCTCTCCTTATCACTCCATCTTTTCATTCTTTACCTGTTGCTCTTCTCTCTAGCTGTCCTCTTGTAGGTAGCTTACTGTACTTACATACTGGTGTATTGGCTTTCTGCTAGATGGCCCTGTCCTTGTTATAATCAGCTCAACTAACCTCTGCATTACTGATTTGAGAATGAGAATTTTGAGGATAATGGTACCAGACCTGGATGAAATGCTGTACATATGTCATATACATTCAAATACTTGCCAGTATATTTTAGGTGAGCTTGATTTAGCTTGGAGCTTGCACTTTTGGAGCTGTTTCATCGGTTCCATTGTACCAGGCAAACTGAATCAAGCACAGCTCAAGTATTTGACATACTGTATGTATTTGACCCAGGTCTGGATGGTACAATGGGTTGATATTATTGAAAGACTATCCATATGAGAGTCAGGTTTATTCACATGTATTTCACATGCTGTCCTTGTAGCTTCTGTTTTCCTCCCTGTTGACGTGTGTCCTTCTCTGCCTGTGTTTCTCTATCTTTCCCTGTTTGCCCTTTGACATCCTGTCTGCCTGTTTATATGTGGCTCCCTGAATGAAAGGAGTATTTGACTGTGGGCCAGTTAACTCAGATCTTTGGGATGCCGAAGGTCGAGTCCTCCCCTACCTCTCCTCTCCGGCCCCTCCAGTCAGGAGCGGGAGACCCTGCCTTCTCCTGCCTCTCCGTTCCTCACGGTTCCTCCCTCTCTCTCTCTGTTGAGGTGTGTGTCTGGTCTCTCTCTCTCTATTCCTTCTCACCCATCTCTCCTCTACCTCTCGTTTCTGTGAAGATGCCCAAATGACTCCTCTACCCCAGTGGACAAAGCTAGTTGAAATGACATTCATTTCAACAGGTTTTTTCTGTTGAGAGACCTATTTGTCAGCATTTGCTGATGTTTCAAGAAGATGAGAATTAACATTAAAAAAACATAACATTTAGAAAACTACCAGATCCTCTTAGTTGCTCATTAATGCTTTGTTTTCTTATTTCTCTTCCTCCTCCACTCCCTTGCTCTGTCCATCCTGTCCTTTGCCTCTCTGCTGTCCATCCTGTCATTTGCCTCTCTTACTGTGGACTCTTCACTGCGGCCCTCCAGTACCAGCCTGATCGCAGTAGGCCTCAAATCCCCACTCTCGATTTAGAGCAGTGGTACCAGGAGGTGATGGCTGCTGGCGTGAGCAGCCATCTCTGCCCCCATCTCCCAGCTAAATCTCTCTCCCCTCGCAGGCCTATGCAGGTAATTCTCAGAGGTGCTGCCTTCTCCTCCTCTTTTCTATTCCTCCCAATGTTTTACTCTTCCATTGTTTCTGTTCTGTCTTCATGTTCTCACTTCCGATGAAAATGCCTTTTCAAGTGCAGTGTGCTTTGTTGATTGAGCTAATTGTTCATCGATGGTCTGCCTGGGCTTGCTGCCACTCATGCATTTAGTTTTCCAGTCACGGCTGTTGAAAGGAGAGGACCAAGGTGCAGCGTGGTGAGCGTACATTTTCTCTTTATTTGAAAAAAGACGCAAAAAAAAAAACACTACAAAAACAAACCGTGAAGCTCAAAGGCTATGTGCCCTAAACAAAGTCAACTTCCCACAAAGACAGGTGGAAAAAGGCCTACCTAAGTATTGTTCTCAATCAGAGACAACGATAGACAGCTGTCCCTGATTGAGAACCCTACCCTGCCAAAACATAGAAATACAAATAATAGAGTATAGAATACCCACCCCAACTCACACCCTGACCAAACCAAAAATACAGACATAAATAGGATCTCTAAGGTCAGGGCGTGACAGTACTCCGGCCGCAAAACCTAAACCTATAGGGGAGGGTCTGGGTGGGCATCTATCCACGGTGGCGGCTCAGGTGCAGGACGCAGACCCCGCTCCACCACTGGCTCACCCCACTTTGGTGGCACCTCTGGTGCGGGGACCCTCATCGCCGACCCCGGACTGGGGTCCCTCGTTGCGGGCCCAGGACTGGGGACCCTCATAGCGGGCCCCGGACTGGGCACCCTCGTTGCGGGTCCCAGACTGGTCACCCGCGTTGCGGGCCACAGACTGGAGGCCATCTCTGGAGGCTCCGGACTGGAGGAAGTCGTGCCATGGATCATCACTGGAGGCTTCGTGCCTTGGATCATCACTGGAGGCTTCTTGCCATGGATCATCACTGGAGGCTTCGTGCCATGGATCATCACTGGAGGGAGGAGACGTATGGGCAGCCTGGTACGTTGAGCTGCCACAGGGCTCACCAGGCTGGAGAGACATACAGGAGGCCCTGTCCTAGGCAGAGGCACTGGATACACTAGGCCATGGAGGCGCACTGGAGGTCTTGAGCGTAGAGCCTGCACAACCCGTCCTGGCTGGATGGTTATTTTCGCCCTGCAGATGTGGGGCACAGGCACAGGACGCACTGGGCTATGCAGACGCACCGGAGACATAGTGCGCAACCGTAAGGCTATCCCGAGGGTAGTGAGGTCTGCACACTACCCCCTCTTGTGGTAATTGAGTAGCCTTCTTTCTACAGAAGGCGAGGGCCAAATCGGCATATTCAGAGGGGATGCGCACGGTGGAGACCTGGTCTGGACTTTCCACCATAGTAGCACCAACGGAAACCCCTAAACACCTCCCCGAGCACTTTCGTGACCACCCCGTGAGAGCCCTCTGTTGCCACGAAATAGTGGGGTCATGACAGGCCAACCAGGGTAGGCCCAGCACCACGCGAAACGCAGGAGAATCAATAAGGAAGAGACTGATTCTCTCCTTGTGACCCTCCTGCGTAACCATGCCCAGGGGAACGGTGGCCTCCCTAATTAGCCCTGACCCTAATGGTCGACTATCTAGGGCGTGCACAGGGAAGGGCATATCCACAGGAAAAATGGGGATCCCTAAACTATGGGCAAATGATCTGTCAATAAAATTCCCGGCTGTGCCTGAATTTACAAGCGCCTTATGCTGGGAATGCGGGGGAAACTCAGGAAAATTAATAAACAAAACCATGTGAGCAACAGGGGGCTCTGGGTGAGCCTGGTGCCGACTCACCTGGGGTGACACGAGAGTGCCCTGCCTGCTGCCTCGACTCCCAGAGGAACCTCCCCAGCACTGACCGGCAGTGTGCCTTCTGCGGCCACAGATAGTGCATGGAACGGCCCCTCCTCCGGTCGCCTAAGTGCAGCACCTCCCAGCTCCATGGGCGTCGGAGCGGTGGTGCTTGGGGATGGAACCAACAGACCCCGATCTGGACGTCTGCGGGTAGCCAGAAGGTTATCCAGCCGGATGGACAGGTCCACCAGCTGGTCGAATGTAAGAGTTGTGTCCCTGCAGGCCAACTCCCGACGGACGTCCTCACACAGACTGCACCGGTAGTGATCGATCAGGGCCCTGTCGTTCCATCCCGCGCCGGCAGCCAGGGTCTGGATTTCCAACGCAAACACCTGTGCTCTCCTCGTCCCCTGCCTCAGGTGGACTAGATGTTCACCCGCTGGTCTACCCTCAGGCGGGTGGTAAAAGACTGCCCGGAAGCGGCGGGTGAAATCCTCGAAGTGGTCCTACCCTCAGGCGGGTGGTAAAAGACTGCCCGGAAGCGGCGGGTGAAATCCTCGAAGTGGTCCAACACTGTTTCTTCCCCCCATACGGCGTTGGCCCACTCCAGGGCTTTCCCTGAGAGGCAGGAGACGAGGGCGGCCACACTCTCACGGCCCAAAGGAGCCGGGTGGACGGTTGCCAGGTAGAGCTCTAGCTTGAGCAAGAACCCCTGACAACCCACCGCCGTTCCATCATACTCCCTCGGGAGGGCGAGCCGAATCCCACTGGGCCCGGGTGAAGGAGGGGTGAGTGATGGTGAGAGTGGTGGTGCTGGTGGAGACGCGGAGGAACTCTTCTCTCCCAGCGCTCTGTGGTTTGTAGAATGTGATCTATGGTGCTGCCGAGATGCTGTAGCATGGCAGCGTGCTGCTGGACTCACTCCTCAACCCCTACTGCAGGGGCAACTGCTCCTGCTGACTCCATTCCGAGTGGGTGCGTGTTTCTGTCAAGGCTGTGGGCAACTGATGAAAGGAGTCAGGCGCATGAGAGCTGAGATGCGTGGACAAGGTATTTAATACAAGATAACACCAATATAAACACAATACTATGGTGCGGGAACAATACCGGTACCACAAGGGTTAAATCATGAACATGTAATGGGGGAATTGAAACCAGGTGTGTAGAAAACAAAGACAAAACAAATGGAAAATGAAAAGTGGATCGGCGATAGCTAGAATGCCGGTGACGTTGACCGCCGAACGCCGCCCGAACAAGAAGAGGGACCGACTCTGGTGGAAGTCGTGACATGTTGTTGGTGCTGCCATAATAATCACTGTCTCTGTCTGTCTGATATCTCAGTAGTAGCTGTAGTGATTTAAAGTACACTCACCAAAAGTAGGCTTCTTTAACATTTCAAAGATATCAATCAATGTCAATATGTTGGTTGAATTGAAATTCCTTTGAAACTCTAAAAAAGCCAACATTTTTTGTATTTGTACCCTACTCTACTTCTCATAGCATCTCCCACCAGACTAGTTTTGAGTAAGCATCACAGTTTATATTCCTCATTTAATGTAATACATGTTTTACTATGTGCGGGGGAACCTCGAACAATTAGTTTACTGTGTTTGATAGCTGATCCTGGTCCATCTTCACTCCTCCCAGGTGTTCCGCTCCAAGCTGGACAGTGATGCTGGACAGACGGTACATCAACCCAAAGCAGGCTCCGGATCCCATCTGCAGTGTGGAGCTGCCACACTGGGACGCAACACAACCTCCAAGGTAAACCTCGCCACCTCCGCTCCATCTCTATTGGTTGGCTAGTAGTAGGCTCCTCAGCGGATCATGTAGTAATCAACTATTATTATAATGTGAGGATTATGTAAGGTTCATTTGAATAGCACACATTTGCAGCTAAAATCCAAATTGCAGCCTACACAAGCCTACAACCAAACGAAAATACTAAATAGAAGGTACTGGTGTAGGAGGGAGGTCACGTTTGTGGCTGGATTTTGTAGCTCGTGCAGATCTCTTCTGAGGCAGCCATTTGCTGTAAACTTGCAATCTAGCTAGCTTCATCATAATAGTTTGTGTTAAGTTTCTATGAGGACGACTAAAGTACATAATGCCCTTTATACACAATCAATCTGAATGTAGTGCATGTATCCTGCTCAGGTCACCTGGTGATTGATTTGACCTAGCATATGGTTACATACTGGTAAACAACGGCAGGTTGTTATGTGTTGTGTGTTACATGATAGTATCAGATTACATTTAATAGTATTAGATGACATTGCTCCCAAGACCGAGAGTTTAAATGCATAGCATATGATGGTTTATATACTGTCCCATTCACTGGATATCTTATTGGCTCTTGGCCTTGCCTGCCAGTCAATGACGACCACATTGGAAATAAATATTTTGGTGGAAACCTTGATGGCTTGTCACTTGTGTACTTCCATTGCATTGATATGTTGCTGTATATGTTTTTCATTGTTAATTGAATTGAATTAATTTAATCAATCAATCACTCTCCTCCTTTTGTGTCCTTCTAGAGCCCACTGATGGTTCCCAACAGTACCGGCAGTTTGCCACGGAACTTGGCTGCCACCATGCAGGACATAGAGACCAAGAGAGCGCTAGCCTTACAGCAGAAAGGTAACCACCTTTTGGGGGTTTTCACCAGGCTACTCTGTCCCATGTTCTGGTCTGAGGTGAGAGTTTCAGCAGTAAACATCAACATGGAATAAATATAGTTAGAATGTGTTTAAGATGGTCCTTTCCAAGATTTGTCTGTCATTTTCAAGATTTCCTGTCATGCTTCAGAGAAACCACACCCCGTCCCTGTCTTCATCACCCCACTTCCCCCTCACCCAGTCTCTGCTTCCACGGTTACGACCCCTCCCACGCTTCCCTCCTCTAGCTCGGATTTAACCACCATGTTGTCCTCCTGTCTGTCACCCTGTCCTTCCGTCCCTCCATCCAACCATCCCTCTCTCCATTAATGTCCTCCACTCTCCATGTCACAGAATCCTCCTTGCCTTCCACGCCTGAGTCTCCCTGCTCCACCATGGACAATCCCACAGACCGACAGATAGACAGACAGACCTCTGAGCCTGGGAGTGGGTTTGGTCTCATGTTAATTTCCTAAAAGTCTGATGTTCGTCTCATATAAACTCTCCATCTTTCTTCTTCTCCATCCCCCTGCTGAGAATCAACAATGCATGCATTTGGTAGAAGCAGTGCTCTTCATCTGTCGGGCCACCGTTGTTCCTCTTTAACTTTGCGCCTGTTTTTAAAAGAGGTATCTGTCAGCTATATGATGGATAGCGAGCATGGGTTTGAACTTGAAGGTGACTTCCTTGGGTTACTGGATAATTTTGCATTAGTATTTCTGCTGCTAATGTACATAGGAGGCTTTGGTGATGAGAAAACGTGTTGCCGGTTGAATTGTGCTTGGGCTTTTGACAATACCGAGCACATACTATATGTATGTTTGATGTATGTGTGGGGCCTGGTTTCATCTGTCGCTGACCTGTGGTATCTACATTACATGGACTCACAGGCAATCTTTAGGTATTCTCTCTTCATAGCCGGGTATCGCTGATCATCAGGACCTTTTTCTTAGCAAGTGGATGTGAGTGTGTTTGAGTTGGTTAGTGGGTGAGTATGTATGTCTGCATGCTGAGGGTGTTGCCATGCATCCTGGAACTGTCATCATGGGACATAATGGGGTATCCCTGGACGTGATGAAACCACCCCCCAGATCAGCTGTGACCTCCTACTTCCTCCCTCTCCCTCCACCCCCAGGCCACCAGGTGATCGAGGAGCAGCGGCGTCGATTGGCTGAGCTGAAGCAGCGAGCTGCAGTGGAGGCCCAGTGCCAGTGGGATGCGCTCCACGGCTCTCAGACCCACCTCAACACCCAGTATGCCCCTTCCCATGCCCAAGGCCCTCCCATGGTGCACCACTCCATCCTGCACCACCAGCCACCACCGGCGGGCGAGCAGCCATACGACACACTGAGTCTGGAGAGCTCTGACAGCATGGACACCAGCGTCTCCACCGGCAACAACTCAGCCTGCTCCCCCGACAACATGTCCAGGTCAGAGAAACGTACACACACACACACACACACCCCGCACGCATATCCTCGAACACACACACTTCACCGACATGTCCAGGTCAGAGCGAGGAACACTCAGCCACACAAATACTGACTAATTTATGCCAAGGAATCTCCGATAAGTAACCACAGGTGTCAAGCTGTGTCTTGTATCAGCTCATTATTCATTATTGTCTGTCTAACAGTGACAAAAGAATCCTATGTGTGTGCTCAGCTGTTGTCAGTATTCTGGTGGATATTTAATGTACGCTACTGAGCTGAAACAAACCAGGTTGTCTGTCCTGAAATGGTGTGCTGGAACCAAACCAGGTTGTCTGTCCTGAGATGGTGTGCTGGAACCTAACCAGGTTGTCTGTCCTGAGATGGTGTGCTGGAACCTAACCAGGTTGTCTGTCCTGAGATGGTGTGCTGGAACCAAACCAGGTTGTCTGTCCTGAGATGGTGTGCTGGAACCAAACCAGGTTGTCTGTCCTGAGATGGTGTGCTGGAACCAAACCAGGTTGTCTGTCCTGAGATGGTGTGCTGGAACCTAACCAGGTTGTCTGTCCTGAGATGGTGTGCTGGAACCAAACCAGGTTGTCTGTCCTGAGATGGTGTGCTGTAACCAAACCAGGTTGTCTGTCCTGAGATGGTGTGCTGGAACCAAACCAGGTTGTCTGTCTTGCGATGGTGTGCTGTAACCAAACCAGGTTGTCTGTCCTGCGATGGTGTGCTGTAACCAAACCAGGTTGTCTGTCCTGAGATGGTGTGCTGGAACCTAACCAGGTTGTCTGTCCTTTGATGGTGTGCTGTAACCAAACCAGGTTGTCTGTCCTGAGATGGTGTGCTGGAACCTAACCAGATTGTCTGTCCTGAGATGGTGTGCTGTAACCAAACCAGGTTGTCTGTCCTGCGATGGTGTGCTGTAACCAAACCAGGTTGTCTGTCCTGAGATGGTGTGCTGGAACCTAACCAGGTTGTCTGTCCTGAGATGGTGTGCTGGAACAATGCCGAAAAGGACGGTGTGTAAAGTATCCGAGCCAGTACAGTTGGGTTTCAGTCGCCACGATAGTGTGAAAAATCTATATTTCTCTAAATCCAGTTCAAAAATTCTACAACTTAGAATTCAAATGTGAACAGGTCATCTTTGTGACAGTGAAAGGCACTCCCAGTCCGTACAGAACTTGTCAAGTTTGTTGGTTTGTTGTCGTGCATGAGTTATCACCGGCCATAATGAGGCCTACACAAATGTCAACAGGGAAACGCTCTTCCATAAACACATGAGTGACTGCTGAAATATAGTCAAAAGACTAGTTAAATATAGTCTTTTACGACTAGTGAAAGACACTCTGCACAGATAGAGGGGTTTCCTTGAGCCAGTTGGTCTGAAAGGTAGGGTGTGTGTGTGGTCACACAGATTAGGCAGATGTGACCATCCCCTTTTGGATCTGATGAAAGCACAGCTGTTTCTCCACTTTAAACAGGTAATCAAAGATTTCATGTACTTATCAGGCCCAAGCACTCATTAGGGTTGTGTTCAGTGGGCAGGAAATTGAGAGAGAAAAACTGTCCGAAGAGGGAAGGCTACTATCTGGACATGTCCAATGAGAAACAGTCATTTGTCTTCTGTTGCAAAGCGTTTTAGAATGTTGACCTTCACATGCCTTAATGAACACAACCTTGCACTCACTGTCCACTAGGTGCCACCTGGCTGTACGGGACATTTCCAGTGTATTGGACCTCTAAACAGTTATAGACATGTCATGACCCATTTTATAACTGTCTGGGATAGTTAATAACTGTTTGTGTTAGTTAGTGTCCACATAGTAAGTTACTGTTTTTATGACCAATGATGACAGGTGTTTTTAGGACTTACTTACTTACGTAATCCTCTTCGTTCCTATGTAAGAAGCTTGCCGATCTTTAGCCATTTTGGGCGTGGTTTTCCATGACGGGCCACAGTTTTAGGACTTAAAAGTATTAATAAACTGTTACCCATAAATATATTGAATGATGGATGTCATTGGTAGTTGAGATGTAACTCTGACTGTCCGGTTTGCAGTGCCAGTGGGATGGACGCGCTGAAGATCGAGGAGATGGAGAAGATGCTGAAAGATGCCCACCTAGAGAAGGCCAGGCTCATAGAATCCAGAGTAAGACACCACCTCACACACCATGTCTAGCTTCCTATCAGATCCCATACTAAAGTCTTACTTCAGTGTTTACAGCCAGAAGAGGACTGGCCACCCCTCCGAGCCTGGTTTCTTCCCAGGTCCCTGCCTTCTAGGGAGTTTTTCCTAGCCACTCTTCTGCCTCTGCATTGCTTTCTCTTTGGGGTTTTAGGCTGGGTATCTGTGAAGCACTTTGTGACAACTGCTGATGTAAAAAGGGCTTTATGTTCATGATCTTCGCTCCACCTCCGTCCTTCTCTCCAGGAGCGTGAGAGCCATGCCCGTAGGCAGATGCTGGAGGAGGAGAGGAGGCGGCGCGAGGAGGCTGAGAAGAGGCTGCAGGAGGAGACGGTGCACAGGCAGCAGCTGGTGGACAAGGAGGTGAAGATGAGAAGCAAGAACTTCTCCCAGGTGAGCCTCAGGCCCGACAACAACAACCTACAAAATCCAATCAAAAAGAATATGCAGTTTGAGATCTGTCTCTCTGACCCTCTGTTAGTCGTACAGAAAGACTGGTTACACGTCTGTTTCCTTCTTTCCTCAGGCCCGTCCTATGACTCGTTACCTGCCCATCCGCAAGGAGGAGTTTGACCTGCGCTCCCACATCGAGTCATCTGGCCACAACGTGGAGACCTCTCACCACGTGATCCTCACAGAGAAGATGTGCAAGGGTTACCTGGTGAAGATGGGCGGCAAGATCAAGTCGTGGAAGAAACGCTGGTTTGTCTTCGACCGCCTCAAAAGGACCTTCTCCTATTACGTTGGTAAGGAAAATGCTGCCATTTATATCCATGTTTATATACAGACATATTTGTGTGCTCTTATTGCTCTGATTGAGCCAATGGGAGATACAGTACATGGCATATTCATACCCCTTGACCTTCATGTAGACCGTATTTGTGAAAGGTGGTGTAAATGAAGTCAGTGGAGATGAACATTAGGATACACAAGGGTAATGCACATTTGTGGTTAGCAGTTTGGTAGCAGGCTTTAGATACAGTAATATGCAAATGCTTGGTGATTTGAATGATAAAACTGCTAATTATGAAATAATTACATTATATAAAATTGCAACTACTTTCCTAGAAAATTATGCTTTTATTATTATTTTTATGTAGCAGGGATCAGTTTATGCCTGAAGGTAAAAAGGGGCGTAAAGTTACCCACGGTCCCTCCCCCAGTCCCTCCCCCGGTCCCTCCCCCGGTCCCTCCCCCGGTCCCTCTTATGTTTTTGCAGTGGTTGATGAAATAATCTGCAATATTGTACCATAAGGGTGTAAGAATGTAGAAATCAGGGGCTCTGTTCAAGCGTTACAGATTCCGCAATATAGATTAAAAGTCATTTCTGATTGAGTCAACATGCAGCGTTTACTGTGAATGCAGTCTCCACTATTTTATTTATTTATCCGTTATTTTACCAGGTAAGTTGACTGAGAACACGTTCTCATTTGCAGCAACGACCTGGGGGATGAATGAGCCAAATGTAAACTGGGGATTATTAGGTGACCGTGATGGTTTGAGAATTTAGCCAGGACACCGGGGTTAACACCCCTACTCTTACGATAAGTGCCATGGGATCTTTAATGACCTCAGAGAGTCAGGACACCCATTTAACATCCCATCCGAAAGACTGCACCCGACACAGGGGCATTGGGATATTTTTTAGACCAGAGTAAAGAGTGCCTCCTACTGGCCCTCCAACACCACTTCCAGCAGCATCTGGTCTCCCATCCAGGAACTGACCAGGACCAACCCTGCTTAGCTTCAGAAGCAAGCCAGTAGTGGTATGCAGGGTGGTATGCTGCTGGCAAAGGGGGGGGAGGTATTGCCTTTAAATTCCAATCACGCTGTAAAGCTGAATTTCTGCGAGGAGGATTGAATAGAGCCCCAAGTCTAAAATACAATAGTAGTCAGACACTGCAACCTATTTAAAACAAAAAGGAAGCCGTGTTCTCTACAAAAACATTACATGAAACATATATTTCTAGGAGCTTTTTTGGCTGAAATATTCTTCAAATGGACATGATGATACAGTATGTTCCTTTTATGACACTGGCTTAGGAAATACTGTAGGAGCTCAAGAATAGAATTGTGATAAACAATGACAAGGATTGTCCGTATCTACATATATTCCATGACTGTCTTTCCCTCTGTCATCAAGGAAACTGTACTGTAGGAATCGAAAATAATAATGTGATGTTTATCTCCTCTACAGACAAGCACGAGACCAAACTGAAAGGAGTCATCTACTTCCAGGCCATTGAAGAGGTCTACTACGATCACTTGCGTATCGCCACGAAGGTACTTTCTGTGTTATCTACCCAACAATCTTTAGGCAGAACACAATGAAATGCTCTTTTAATCACTTTTTCTTTTTACGCTTTCACTGTACTGATTCAATATTTATCTTGAAGATCTTTTGTTTTATACATGTTTTGCTTCTTCTACGCTTCCATTTCTCTTCTCACTCTTTTGCTTTGACTGGCTGGTTTCACAGAAAGGATTTTTCAACCTCAATTTGGCCAATGTATGTATCACTTTTTGTCTGTGAGCTCACAGACCCACCCATTGCTTGTTCTGCCCCCCTTACCCCAGTGTGTGTGTTTGTTGGTTGGTTTGGTTGTTTGTTTACACAGAATGTTCAGATAGAAATGTGTCATGTAGAATAGATAGGATTGTCTGTCATGTAGAATTAGGATTTGTGTCAGCTCTACATATTCCATTGCTATCTGCAACTTTCAGTTGAATACCCACCAGGGGCGTAATCATGCATGATTAATACAAAAAAAACACAGCCATTACAGAACAGTGCATCTCTGGATCCTCACATTTTCCCTTTCCCCCCTTAGTTTCATATTTGTCTGAAGTGCCTGCATTGGAGTTGTTTGCCAAAGCAAGCCTTCTTAGTGATAATTCACTTGTCTGCTCCTCTGTGGAATTGGTTGTGTTTGAATCTGTCCCTTCAATTAATACAATTGAAACAGACTAAATAAGGGTGGATTATCTAGGTGTGTGTTTGCGTGTATCAGCGTTGTATTTCATACACTGTATATAGCTTATGAACTCCTAAGACGTGCATGTGTGCAACTGTAAAATATGTGCGGTGGGCACATGCGTCTTATAGTTTGTGTGGAGAATGTCATGTTTTGTGTGTGTGTGTGTGTGTACTGTCCTGCTGTATTTCTTATATCCTGTTTTGACTCTGTCTCCTTCAGCACTTTTCTGAGCTCCTGCCTCCTCAGTTTCGAAGAGAGGTGTGTGTGCCAGCCACGCCCTGATTAACTGTGTGTTGTGGATAAACACGTGGTAGCGCAGCGTAGGGCTCACTTTTCTTTTTACTTGTTCAAAAGACAGACGTGTGACTCGGCCTAGGAGAAGCC
Source organism: Oncorhynchus kisutch (assembly GCF_002021735.2). Taxonomy (NCBI): domain Eukaryota; kingdom Metazoa; phylum Chordata; class Actinopteri; order Salmoniformes; family Salmonidae; genus Oncorhynchus; species Oncorhynchus kisutch. The sequence continues at coordinate 59,727,278 of NC_034188.2, read as the reverse complement.
CCACTGTCCGGCAACAAGACAATCAGTTGAAAAAAATCTATATGGGCAAATGTGTCTCAACTAACCCTTGCCTGTGGTTTTTGGGTTGTCGTTTATGATATTTGATTATTGTAGCACACCCATTGTACTAACCATCATGACCAATTCATTTAGGAAAAATATATAGGGACAGAGCATGATATTGGTTATTTTAGTTGAATCAGAGACAATATCCGAGGGTAGCACGTAGAAAAAAAACTCTCCACCCACATTCTGCATTCGATCTAGCCTCCAATGATCCCCAAAAAGGATATGGGTAGCTTCTGCACTTTCACACCCCTTAACATCGAGTGCTAAATCGGAGTCATTAAATTATACTTCAGCTCCATATTACTGACCTTTCTCTCTCCTCCAATCCCAGAGCCCCAATCCCTCGTTGACCTTCTGTGTGAAGACTCATGACAGACTCTACTACATGGTGGCCCCTGCCCCGGAGGCCATGAGGATATGGATGGACGTTATAGTAACCGGAGCCGAGGGCTACACGCAGTTCATGAACTAATACTGGAGACCTGCGTACGTTGACATAAGGAGACTGCTTCGGCAGGAACACTTCAAGAGATTCAGGCCTTTCCTTCTAGCGCCTCTCCCAATATTGGGAAATTGCCTTTTTATTTTGTTAAGTTCATTCTATCTATTTTTAAATCTCACGTCTCTCACTTTACAATATACATTTTTTCTCCACTGGTTTTTCTACTCATTAAAAAAGGGAGCCCTGGAAGAGACACACACACACTGTATATAACCAAACAACATAACTGTCAGACTTTCTGCTCAAAAGCCTTTCTATATTGCCAAATGGAGATCTTGTTTTAGTTAGTCTCTTGCGTGAGACCTATTTTGTGTATCAGTAAATGTCTTTGATAGTTTTTTTTTTTTTTTGTTGTTTTTTTTTACACACGTGGAATATTGCCAAATAACATAACAATGGTTTCAAACAGATGGTCGTTTTTATGGAATGTTTCAAATAGAAAACAAAGGCATTTGCCCAAATCTACTTAAGTTTATCAGTGAGCGAAAGATGTAATCATTTAAGAAATGCTTAAAAGAAATTCTATTGAAAATGGAGAAAATGGAATTGAAATCAGTAAGACCATGACACAACACACCAACTCAGGAGTCCATACTTAATTTAAGTTCCACAGATGAAACTAGATCTTGATCCATCTCTGTGATCTTACTTTACTGAACTAGATTCCACTGTGTCCGTCTTATACTACTCCTAAAGACACACACAGTCTGTTTGCCAAGTCCTGATAACTTGACCCCTTGCGTAAGCAGCCATTCCATCACTGCCAGCCTACAACACCAGGAGCTCTAGGGACTACATAAATGAGACAACAGTACATGTCATTATAATAATGCTAATCATTCTGTGCCTTGATGTGTCGTAATACTCCTAGTCTGTAACTGTTGATCGTGCTGGTTTACAATCTTTGTTAACAGTATCAGAATTCAACAGACTTGCATGGGGAAGGGAGAGGGGAGTCTGACTGCTGTTTTGATGCAGCAATACACAAGTACATGTGAACAGTAACATCCCCTGAATTCCAAGTTCCATCCCCCACCACATCCTACGCTCTTGTGTTGATCTGAGATGATTGGGAAAGAGGTGGTAGCTACATATTGCTCTCTGATACGCAATGTGGAATTGTCGCCATATACTATTGCTTACACAGATCTACACAGGGTATATGGGCTTGTTTTCAGACTCAGGGTGCATTTCAGCTTTAATAGAACGTCAAATGATCTGGTAGCTTGACAAATCAT